>NC_048557.2:2162653-2415104 GCF_902806685.2 Maniola hyperantus
CTGCCTTGAGTCCACCTTGTTCGGAAACCTCATAGAACACATGTGTGCACGTTGAAATTATTATCCTGCGGGAGGATGACACGGGGCAGAGGACAGGACGAGGGAGGAAGAGGGTAGGGTCATATATCACAGCTGTCGTATCGCCTCATCGACGCGCTGAGAACGGTTGCGGGCTGCGGCCCAGATATAGCGAATAGAATAACTGCCTTGAGCCCATCAGAAATTCCAAATATAGGTAGGTATAGTACGCGACAGGTCAAGATGGCAATCGAGGTATGAGGCGGGGGGAAGCACACCCGCTCCTCTCCCGCACCGGGTTAGCGGGGGGCCTGTGCGTGACCTGTCGCGTACTATACCTAGGTATTGCGTAATTTTCAATAGGTCAGATAGCACTAAAGGTCCAACCTTTTACTGAAAAAAAAACATACCTACGAAAGGAATATTGTTTTAGGCATACCTACGTGGAATCGTGGAAGACTGAGTAGGTAAGTTTTCAAAGCAAGCTTTCTTAATTTTACACGGGAAATCTATTAGGAATAAATTAAGTTTCCTTGTACAATATTATGAAAAGCGTGGGCCCGCGTTCACAATAACAAATGACTGGCTGTTTATTTCCAAATAGAACTCGCGAAACTAAACATTTATTAAAAAAAGCTAAATGTTTTTAGGAAATGTTCTGTTTGCGTTCTGAATTTCATTGCGTGTAAACAGAGAAAATCATTATCATGATCAACCCATCGCCGATGGGTCATCAACTCATCACTAATGAGCACGGGTCTCCTCTCATAATGAGTGTTTTAGAATACAGTCCACCAAGCTGGCCAAATGTGGTTCGGCAGGCTTCACACACCTTTGAGTACAATATGGAAAACTCACAGACATGTAGATTTTCACACCATGTTTTCCTTCACCGTTAAAGCAAGTGATGTTCAACTTCTGAAAACGCAATAAACTCTGAAAAGTTAGAGGTGCGTGCCCGGGATCGAACCCCAGACGCCCCGCTCGGAAGGCCGACGTCTTAACTACTGGGCTATATCGCTTTTTTAACGCGCATCACAATAAAACGGCAGTTTACAATCAATCAATCAAAGGCCATTTAGCGGTTAAATTGTTTGACAAAATATATTATTTTAAATGTTTGCGGACATTAAAGTCGAGGGTTTATTATTATTTAACGTTATGAGCTATTAAGCGGGAATGGGCAATTCTGTATAAGGCACCCATTCCACTGCGGCAGGTCAAGAGTTTGATTTCAGGGTTCAAATGATGCAGGTTCAATCGCCAGCTTAAAGCGTGAAACAAACTACGGGACGACTCGACTGATAGGTGCCGAGGCAGATAGGTGTGCGTATTACAGAATGCGACTTGAGAGATCGCTCTGCGCTAGATTACGTCCGACAGGTTGCACAGTTCAGTGTACTTATTATCCAGATACCCAGAGGCAGATTATCCCTAAGGTAAACTAGGCACATGCCTAGGGGCGCGAGGCTACGAAGTGCCGCGCGCGATCATGCAGAGTTGGATTAGAGAGAGTCTGCGCTTCGAATATAGTCTTGTAGTGACCGAAACCGCCTCTTTAGTTTATAAAATACTAGCTTATGCTCGCGACTTCGTTCACGTGGACTACACAAATTTCAAACCCCTATTTCACCCTCTTAGAGATTGAATTTTCAAAAATCCTTTCTTAGCGAATGCCTACATTATAATATCTATCTGCATACCAAATTTCAGCCCGATCCGTCCAGTAGTTTGAGCTGTGCGTTGATAGATCAGTCAGTCAGTCAGTCACCTTTTCCTTTTATATATTAAGATGTAGTAATTACTAAAGTATACTTCCATATTCACAAACAATTCAATACCCATATTTCTCCCAGTGTCTTAAGTCTCAAGGGAAACCTTAGAACAGTGTGTTTTCTTCCGAACCATCCCACACAATCCTATTAGTCCCTGTGTATAATGCCACAGAGTAAAGATATGAAATTACAGACTACAGAAGTTCGACGAAGCCGTCTGGACGGAGCAATCGTGCGGTAAGTGCGGGACGAAGGAGCGACGAACTGGCAAATAACATTATACATCGACCTTTAGAAAGAGGTCGCAGATTTGTAGAGCATTATCTCTGTCGTTGAAACCGAAAAACGTGATATAGGTGTGAGTGACAGACAACGCTCTACAAAGTCGAAATGTTGTTCTAATGGCGATGTACATTACTTTTTGCCTTGTACTGTACGTATAGTACGCGACAGTTCGAGATGGCATCACAACAAGCTGCGGGATAGCGCGGGTGCCATCTCAACAATCTGTCGTGCACAATAGTTAGGTCCCTATGTTGAAGGGTTGACGTCATTTAGCACGAAATCAAAGGCATCGGACGACTGTATCTCTCTTTACACTGTGATAGACGTCAGGCATAATAGGATTTATTGCATGTAATTACTTATCCCTCCACATTCGCAAATCGAGCGAATGCTGAAATGATTGAAATTCACAATGTACCATACATTGTAGATTGCACAAACTAATATTTGCGATTGATTCGTCTGCGTCGTTTATGGACATTGCTGCTAATTGTTTACTTCTATCTTACTAGAGTTAGCTTACGTCCCGCGGAAAGATATAGGCTACTTTTTATTCCAGAAACTTAAAGAGTTCCCACGGGATTTTTAGGGTTCCGTACCTCAAAAGGAAAAACGGAACCCTTATATGATCACTTTGTTGTCTGTCTGTCTGTCTGTCTGTCTGTCAAGAAATCTACAGGGTACTTCCCGTTGACCTAGAATCATGAAATTTGGCAGGTAGGTAGATCTTATAGCTGACATTTGGGGCAAATCTGAAAACCGTGAATTTAGGCTTAGATCACACAAAAAAAATTAAATTGTGGTCATGAACTAATAATTAGTATTTTCAACTTTCGAAGTGAGTGACTATATCAATTAGTGTGGTATCATATTATGAAAGGTGACAACAGATTTTTGTTTATTTTTATGCATCGTAGTTTTTGAATTATCGTGCAAAATGTCGAAAAAATACGACTGTAGTACGGAACCCTCATTGCGCGAGCCTGACTCGCATTTGGCCGGTTTTTAAAAACCTAAACCCACGCGGGCGAAGCCGCGGGCATCAGAGAATACACACATTTTTTTTTTATTTATTTAGACATACACACATGTTTACACACATAATTTAACAGTTCCTGTATCACAAATCGTTTACGTTGTCGCGCAATTAGTACTACGTCGTGCCTCGTTCTGTATGCTTCAAGCTTAAAAGATGAGTAAACAAAGAAGGTTGTCTACTTCTACTAGACAAAGGGGTCAATGAACGTTGTGTTTTATTTGTAATGGGTAAGATAGAGATACTTATCGGCTCTATTTCAAAGCTCGGAGTGGCTTCGTCGTCTACAGTGACACAAATTACCGTGGCATCAATTTAATTGAGATGCCCACGAAGCGAGGAGATAAGGAAAAGTCACGAGGGATATATTTTGTTCACGGAGACGCGTGGGCGGGCGGGGCGGAGGGCGGGCGGGCTGGTCGCGTTGACGTCACACGGGTTCCGGTGCAACCACCCTTAATATATTATGTAGTTGGAATCGTTAGTTTTAAAATTCAAATTAATTAATTATTTATTTACTAGCTGATGCCTGCTTTGTCCGCGTGGATTTGAGTTTTTAAAAATTCCGTGAGAACTCTTTGATTTTCCGTGATAAAACGTAGCCTATATCACTCTCCAGGTCTTTATCTATATATACATGCAAAATATCACGTCAATTCGTTGTTCGTTTGTGAATGAAGGACAAACCAACAAACAAACATACTTTTGCATTTATATGGATGGAGTGAGACGCGTATCGGCTAGGTGATATCTGCGACTTTGTCCGCGTGGATTAAGGTTTTTTAAATTCCTGTGAGAATTCTTTAATTTCCCCGGAAAAAAGTAGTTCATGTCTGTCTCTGGGATACAAGCTATCTTTGTACCTTTCGTTAAAATCAGGATTTCAGATCATCATGCTGTACTATCTTCAGACTATGGAGAAAACCAGCGATTATACGCAATTTTCTGTATCAAAAAGACACTTGCGGCTTGACTCCACTCTGTCTGTATGCGTTGGCCTTTATACCACGCGTTACGACTTACGAATAGCTATTGGGAATAAGGGCTCAGTCATGTGAATTTCTATTACTGAGCCAATTTCCGCATGATTAACGCCGTCGTTCGTTACATACAGGCGTGCGATAAAGTCAACGATCCGTACTTTAATGAATTTACGCTAACGCAGTGAAGAGTTTATTCACTCAAAAATTCACAAATCAGCATCGTGTCGCTTTGATTTCTGACCTACATCATATATTATGATGGGTTCCCAACGAGGCGCACTGAATCGTGTCACACTATGACTCGTTGGGAGTCCATCGAAAAAAAAACTCGGTGTGACTCGTTGGGAATTACAATGAATAAAAAAGTTGCAACTGATAACAGTGTGACTCAATGGGGAAAAAATAATTATTTCGCACTTCCCAACGAGTCACAGTGTGACACGATTGGGTGATGATGATTGACAAATTATACCTAAATCAATGAATGCTTTGATATATGTATACCTAAAGAAAAGGGATTGTAATTCTACGTTCGCCGGTCGCGTGTACAATAGGTACAAACTACATATATATAACTACATAATAGAATAGAATAGAATAGAATTTATTTATTCAAGTAGACTTATTACAAGTTCTTTTGCATCGTTAACTAGTTTAATTTACCACTTTTTGCAATGAAAGCTGATGCCCGCGACTTCGTCGCGTCGGCGTGGATTTAGGTTTTTTTTTAAACCCGTGGAAACTTCTTGATTTTTCCGGGATAAAAAGTAGCCTAGGTAACTCTCCAGGGTCTTTATCTACACCCATGCAAAAAATCAGATTAATTCGTTGCACCGTTGCGACGTGATTGAAGGACAAACCAGCAAACCAACAAACAAACACACTTTCGCATTTATAATAAGGGTACTGGGACAACCCTCCACCTCCCATGGCCCCACCAACCTCTCGGTTATATGGTCCGAATCGCGGGAGGGCGCCCGTTCGGTACTTGCTCTTGGCATTTTCCCCGGGCGCCTTCTTACTCCCTACAAATTATTTTGTCTCTTCCTTGTCCCTTATGCTCACTCTCCCCCCTTGGGGGCTAGACGTCACTATGACAGCTGTGATCTCCGCTGCTGCTCCTCCGTGGTGCCGGCCTGGCACCTGTACGCTCTGAGCTGCATCGCCTCTTATGCCAATAGTGCGCGAATTCCCGTAGCCGGTTGTAGTTCCCCGCCGATGAGACGAGGTCCGTGTAGAAGACCGGTATAATAAGGGTACTGATATAATAAGGGTACTGATATAATAAGGGTACTGATATAATAAGGGTACTGATTACCCAAGCACAGGATTCCCCTTGGAAGTGTCACGTGCCGTTCGCTAAATCTCGACAGGCGCCGGCTCGCCTACGGGTTCGAGGGCGCCAGGGCACGCCAGGGGAAGCTAATTGCTTATCAATGAGATGTGTTTATTAGTCAGATTGTGTTCGCATTCAAGGAATGTCAGAATAAGTCGACAGGCGACAAAATTAAAATGTATAATCTTACGCGGGGATTTTCCCGCGGGATTTAAAAAACCTATATTTACGCGGACGCAGTCGCGGTCATCTTCTTTTTTTTTTTTATTATTCAGATACAAGTTAGCCCTTGACTGCAATCTCACCTGATGGTAAGTGATGATGCAGTCTAAGATGATAGCGGGCTAACCTGGAAGGGGTATGGCAGTTTTTATTAAACCCATGCCCCTTTGGTTTCTACACGGCATCGTACCGGAACGCTAAATCGCTTGGCGACACGGCTTTGCCGGTAGGGTGGTAACTAGCCACGGCCGAAGCCTCCCACCAGACCAGACCAGAAATTTAGAAATTATAAAATTCCAAACCCTTGCCAGGAATCGAACCCGGGACCTCCCACTAATAAGACCACAGCGCTCACCACTGCGCCAGGGAGGTCGTCAATCTAATACTATTATGACAAAACTACGATCAACAACAAGCCTGCTGAAAAGCTTATAATTTAATGCATACATACCTAATTTTTTGTCGCTTTGGGTATTTAATCGATGTGCTATTTTTGTAGAGCGCGTCGGGAATACAAAACAAAAATTCGCGATTAGTATCACACGTGATACCTACACTATGTTTCCGCTCGGTATGTTTAAATAATATGCTTGCGAGCTCGTTTAAATCAGTGATCTATTTTTATAACATCCGGACCAATGTGTTTTAATATTAATATTATAACTTATATTAACCTTTAATATTATTAAAAAAATTAAATACGAGGAGAGATAATTAGGTATGTACTAATCGCGTAAGACAATATTTAGCAACATTTATTCAATAATAGCCTCTATAGCTCAACAGTTATGGAGCGGAATGAATTCCGAAGGGTGAGGTTCAAACTTCAAACCCGCCCGTTGCACTATTGTCGTACCAACTCCTTCTAAGCAACTCCTATCATAAACTTTACGCTAAGTTGGAGGGAAAAGGGGAATATTTCCTAAGTATATCCTAAAAAAAATTACAAGTTGCTTTCACATTAGTTCAAGTTAAATGACTATGACTATAATAATAGTCATAGTCATTTATTCATAAATACACATTATACCTACGTCAATTAAAATAGTTTAAATTCTTTTTCTTAATATTTAATAACACATTCTTGTTACAATAATAGATTTTCTTAAAAATATAAAATAAAATAAAATAAATATTAAGTAGACAATTTAGTCTTGGATCTTCCCAAGAAAAAATTCATTATAACTATAGAAACACTCCTCGACAAGCCAGATTTTCATTTTTCTTTTAAAAATCTTAATGTTTTGCGCATTTTTTATGTCGTGGGGGATCCGATTATAAACCCCGGGACCCATTGCAACCACTGTCCGCGTCGTCTACTGTGATCGAAGTGACGTCAAAATGACGTCATTTCGATCTTAATGAGACGTGGTTCCAGGGAAATAGCAATTTGTGGGACTTATTTAACACTCGGATTGGTCTCCATAATCACCAGAGAGAATAGAAACAATGTTTTAATCAAAGAAATTAAGAATTATTACTTTCTATATCCATGGTTTCAATCGACACAGACAAGGTTTTAATACTTTTCACCTTTAGGTACCAGATCTGCGCAATTAAATTCGGCAGTCAGTGACTTCAGAAGCAATTAATAAGATAAACATTTCAGTAGTAGCTAGGTACTCAATATAAAGTGAGCGTCTATGGAGAGTGATTGTGAGGGCTCTAAACCCGAATTAACGACATTGTTCTGTGTGAAGCGTCTCCACAATCGATTGCCACTCATTTAGGCAAACTAGGGGTCGGTAAAACTTAAGGACTGCGCCACACAGTTTTTTAAGATTTAAAAATCCCGTAGGAACTCTTTGATTTTCCGGGACAAAAGTAGCCTATGTCTATGAAAAGCTATCAGATACACTTTAGCATATAAATAATTATTTAATATCAGTATGGATAAAACAATAACATGGAAGATTTCGTTAGTACGTACGATGTCAGTCTGCAAACGTCGCAGACGCAGTAAACCGTAAACGTCATCAAGGCTGAGTTGTATAGAACACTTTAATTTTGCTCAAGGTTTGAATGATCACCTAATAGGTACCAGCTTAGTGACTTCAGAAGCAATTAATAAGATAAACATTTCAGTAGTAGCTAGGTACTCAATATAAAGTGAGCGTCTATGGAGAGTGATTGTAAGGGCTCTAAACCCGAATTAACGACATTGTTCTGTGTGAAGCATCTCCACAATCGATTGCCACTCATTTAGGCAAACTATGGGCCGGTAAAACTTAAGGACGGCGCCACACAGTTTTTTTAGGATCTAAGTTTTAAAAATCCTGTAGGAATATTTAAATCTCTTTGATTTTCCGGGGCAAAAGTAGCATGTCTATGAAAAGCTATCAGATGCACTTTAGTATTTAATAAATAATAACTTAATATCAGTATGGATTAAAACAATAACATGGAAGATTTCGTTAGTACGTACGATGTCAGTCTGCAAACGTCGCAGACGCAGTAAACCGTAAACGTCATCAAGGCTGAGTTGTATAGAACACTTTAATTTTGCTCAAGGTTTGAATGATCACCTAATAGGTACCAGCTTAGTGACTTCAGAAGCAATTAATAAGATAAACATTTCAGTAGTAGCTAGGTACTCAATATAAAGTGAGCGTCTATGGAGAGTGATTGTAAGGGCTCTAAACCCGAATTAACGACATTGTTCTGTGTGAAGCATCTCCACAATCGATTGCCACTCATTTAGGCAAACTATGGGCCGGTAAAACTTAAGGACTGAACCACGCGGTTTTTATATGATTTAACTAGCTTATGCTCGCGACTTCGTCCGCGTGGACTACACAAAATTTCGAACCCCTATTTCACCCCTCAAGAGTTGAATTTTCAAAAATAGGGTAACGTCATGCAGGTGATGCACGCCTTGTGTGTGACGCAGGCTTTATGCAAACTAGGGTCGGTAATGATGAGTGGCCTCACCTCTGTCGCCAGCGGTGGCGGTTAATGGCCCAATAAAGGTTTTAGAGCCACTCGACTATTAACGACTGAAACTCAATTTTAAGCAATAAAAAACAGGTGCGAGTCAGACTCGCGCACTGAGGGTTCTGTACTACAATCGTATTTTATCGACAATTTGCACCATAAATCAAAAATAAATAAAAATCTGTTTTAGAATGTACAAGTAAGCCCTTTCATATGATGTCCCATGAGGTTAAGTTAAGCTGTCTAATCTTATCATCGACAACAATACTCAAAGTATTTTTTTACCTACTAAAACATACTTACATAATATATTTATTTATCTAATCGAAATAAAATATTCCCAGTTATAATAATTATTATTAAAACTACACAATAAATTATGCTAATAGGTATCCACGCCCGATATAACATGACACAGCAATTCTTAGATATTAGGTCGCCAACTGTCACACGGCAGACGGCGCGCGGCGGGTTGTAGCTCGTCAGTCGTCACCCGCTCACCTTCGCAACAAAAAGGTCAGTTTCGTACAAGAGCGAAAACCTGCGTAGACGCGTTATGTCCGCGGTAGGTCAAGATGGCAATCGGGGTGTGAGGCGGGAGGACGCCCCGCACACCCGCACGTCATCCGCGCTATCCCGCAGCTTGTTGTGATGCCTTCTCGAACTATCGCGTACTATACTGTACGCAGTACTAGGCAGAAAGTAATGTACATCGCCATTAGAATGACATTTTCGACTTTGTAGAGCGTTGTCTGTCACTCACACCTATATGACGTTTTTCGGTCTCAACGACAGAGACAACTCTCTACAAATCCGCGACCTCTTTCTAAAGGTCGATGTACAATATCTTCTGCCGCGTACTGTAGGCCAGTTCGGGTCGCTCCTTCGTCCAGCACTAAGCACGATTGCGGACACACGCAAGCAGTGGCGTGCACAGAGTTTGAAGTCAGGGTATGCATTAGTTTGGTAGGAACCCGTTTACTAGCAGGTCATAATGAAAATATGCATTGATCTGTTACAACTGGGGTAAGCAGTGCATGTATGCCTCTATGACCTGCACGCCACTGCACGCAAGTCACCCGCGCTCGCCTGCCCGGTTAAAGCGGGGGCTATGCGGGTGTGCGGGGCGTTCTCTCCCCGATTGGCATCCCAACCTGTCGCCTAATAGCACAAGTACCTACGTCAATCTCAGATAGATTCAGAAGGACGCCAGTCGCATTTGACCCCAGTCCCCAGTGCTACCAACTTGTACCTACGAAAAGCGCAAGGATTCCGACGCTATTTCATAGCAACACGGACATTGCACGCCGTTGAAAGAAAAGAAAGAAAGAAACCGGCTTTTTCAGCTGGAACCCCGATGCCATGTCAGCGCGAAATTCTAGGAGAGCGTGTTGCAGATCAACGCACTCTGTTCAGACTCCAGTGTGAATTGTAAGTACATAATATGCAGTAAAGTTTTTACGCCGGAGCTGAAGGGCGATTGAAAACCGTAGAGAAACTTGAACGCGTGGGAAATGTTGTGAATCACAGCCATCTGCTGAGCAGTGAGCCCACCCCTTCCCGCTCCACCCGCGGCACTTTACTGTCGGCTAAGATTTTCAATAATTATTTGATGGAGTTATACCTACAAATTGTTTTAAAATAAAATAAGTAAGTAAATATTCTTTTATTTTTAACAGCAAAGAAATAACCAGGAATTATATAGTAATTGAATCTTATTAGCCATAGCACAATAATTATATATAGCTATTTAATATAATTACTGTACACTTGCTTTAATACAAAGTCATGACTACTACAAATTCAGGCAATCGCGACAATAATAATCATAAGCTTGATTTCAGGGGGCATATCTTTTTAGATTTTCTTTATTAGAAATGTTCCTGCTGCAAAAGACCTCACTTACTCAATATCACCTTGAGGTACGGAACCCAGAATACCGATTTTCATATCTTTCATAACTTCATGTTTGAAGTTCTTGTTGTTCATGTGTGAAGTTTCTTCAAACATGAAGTTAGAAGATATGAAAATTGGAGTTTATTTAAACAAATTATTTGACATTAACATTTAAAAAAATGGTAGTTAGCCAAAATCTGTAGGTACTCACAGCGTATGTAGCGAGGGCAGGTCGGGCAGCGACGCGGCGGTGAGCTCTGTGAGCAGGTTGCTGGCCAGGTTGCTGCAACAGATACAGATTATTGCAGCACAGCTACTGCAGCGATTCATTCCAGACGGAGCAAGGCAGGCAGCAGCTACGCAGAGGGAAGAATAACTGACATTGCAACTGCATTGCAAAAAATTAAATTGAAATGAATACTTCATGCTATCTCCATCATCTCATGCCATATAAGTTTAGGAACGCTCACGACTATAGATTCCGCTTTCCGTAGAACGCGGTCAGAGCTACAGTCTTTTTATGTTCATTACCGTTGCATTACCAATCCATGTGACGTCATGACAGCTCATGAGCCTAAAAAGATGGCGGGTAGCATTTTCGCAACGAAATTTGAAATGCAAAATTACACTTCACTTATCGATCGAATAAAGTTTTTGAATTTTTTTTTGTTAGTTTTACTTTAGGATCAAATATTATCACAGCTGTCATTAGTTAGGCCCGAAATAAAATCAATTTTTCCGATAATCTCGATAAGTTACTTAGCGACGTGTTTATTGTCAAAAAATGCCAAAGGGCACCATGTCTGTACAATTTTCGACATAATAACTTTGCTAAGTAATCTATCTATCGATCTATCGAGAGATTTCAGATAAAAACTGCCATACCCCTTCCAGGTTAGCCCGCTATCATCTTAGACTGCATCATCACTTACCACCAGGTGAGATTGCAGTCAAGGGCTAACTTGTATCTGAATAAAAATAAGAAAAACAGATAGGAGTGATTATATTTATTTTAGACCGTTAGAGGTTAGAGCTTATAAACATTTTTATAAAAACATTGAAGTAGGACAAGTGGTCTAATTTCGTCATAAATAGATGTGAGCGCTAACAGTCGACAGCTCTACATTCCAGTTTTGTACCAGTTGTACGTATAAATATAATTGATTCAATCAGATCCGTCATCTGTGCAAAACAAGTCTATAACTGAGAACTTGTTCTCGTTTCGCGATCGTAAAACCTTCCAATTAAATTATCAATTTAAGGTGGTAAGGTACTAATCATTTTAAGCTTATTTATTTTAATGTAGGACCCGTGCAATTGGGTTGAAATATCGACAAATAAAAACATCAAATTAATCGTGGCCGTTATCTACATTAAAATATGTGGTTAGGTAGTATTTAAAAATGTTTTTGATCTCTCTGAGTTGTATTCTTTATGGAGGGTCGTGGCCCCTATTCATTAATCACATAATGGTAGGAGCTTTCTTGTACATGCGGTAGGCTTCCAGTTCCTTCCGAAGTTGAGAGTTTTGAATTTGAAAGAAAGAAAGAAAACTTTTATTTGATCACTATACTACAATAAACCTAATTATAAAAGACCCTGTCAATACTTGAATCAACTTCGCAACCGAATTATAAAAGACCCTGTCAATACTTTAATCAACTTCGCAAGCGCACTCCTAGGATTGATTAAAATTCATGAGTCAAATGTCAAAACATTGGATTTCACTAAATAAATGACTACCTAACTGGAATTCAAGGGCTAGAGACATGTGTCATATTCAACCTTTATTCAAACACACATATCGTCTGAATCGTCCTCTAAAGAAGCCCCTATCTTGACTATGAATTCCGGGGTAAGTAGTCAGACCAAGGTAAAGTCCAAAACTTTGGGATTTCAGCAATTTAAATAGTAGTTCGACTACTTTGTCGGACTAGTCGAGCTATTTAAATCGCTCGGAAAAATATGAATTGGCCTATTTTGAAGTGAATCTATTTCAGAATGGCGCTTCTATCGGAAGGCGCGAAAACATTAAGTGGCTCTGCATTGCTACGCACATAAGTGTCCGTTCACACAGACCGGCGGGGTGATTACGTAAAACGTTGCAGTAGCGACAGCAACGCGACAGCAGTAGCAATGCGAAAGTTCATTTGCTGTCTCTTCTTCTTCTTATTTTGCTTTGTGGCTATTACTGTCTCTCTCTAGCCGGACGTTTGACAGCAATGATCGCCAAATTTACGCCTGACGCAAACCTGTCGCGAGATACGTAATCACCCCGCGGCTCAGAGAAGAGCAGATTTTTATAGCGATTAAAATAGAGTGTTGGATAGTTGGAATAAGGTTTATTTTTACATTTTGCACCTTTTGTTATTGAGAATGCTTGAGAGCAAACCTTACGCGCTTAGTGTGAAAAAATAACAGGAGCCGTTCGATCTCTGATGACGAGCTCTTCCGCTCTCGCACAGCCTAATAGCTCCGCTTGCGTACCCTTTCGCGCTTTCTCCGCCCAGTTCCAAAGGTACAGTCCGTTCACTATAACTTTCCCCTGCCGTCATGTTGGCACCATTGCTTTATTTGCTTATTTCCTTAGAGCTTAGGGTTTATTATTGTGTGATTTGCAATGGTGCCAATCTTACAGCCAGAGGTAAAATAACTGTGAACGCACTGTACGCGCCGCCGGTCTGTGTAAAAAGAAGAGCGCCGTCTGATGCTCTACGAGCCGGTCTGTGTGAACGGACACTAAACCGGGAGATTTATGGTCATCGTCTACAGCATCGCGGCGCCGCCGACGCATGGGCTTTTCTAGCCTAGTTTCCCTCACGTGTCGTTGTGATTATAAAACCTAGTGGTTCAGACATAGGTCTCCAATTCTAGAAGTTCGCGGTTTTTTTATTCAGATACAAGTTAGCCCTTGACTGCAATCTCACCTGGTGTTAAGTGACGATGCAGTCTAAGATGGAAACGCTAAATCACTTGGCGGCACGGCTTTGCCGGTAGGGTGGTAACTAGCCACGGCCGAAGCCTCCCACCAAACCAGACCAGAAATTTAAAAATTATAAAATTCCAAATCCTTGCCAGGAATCGAACCCGGGACCTCCTACGTCCGAAGACTAATAAGACCACAGCGCTTACCACTGCGCCAGGATGTGAAAGTGTGTTTATCTCTGTCTGTCTGTTACATGAAAACTCGTGTTCGTGAGTCGTGAGTCATGACGCTACCGAGAAACGAACAAATAGTAATGTGGTGGGCACTAACAGTGCTTGCAGTCGCGGCGTGTGGTTGAGCGCGCGCGGCACCTCCTGCAAGGCGTTGTGTGCCAGACGCAGCACGCGCAGCGCGCGCACCTCCAACAGCGTGTCCGCCTCCAGTGACGACAGCGAGTTGTGCTCCAAGGACCTAAGGAAAAGTCAAAGACAAATCTTTTTAACCGACTTCAAAAAAAGGAGGAGGTTCTCAATTCGTCGGAATCTTTTTTTTTTTTTATTCTAAAAGAACTACTTAGATGATGCCCGGCGTGACTTCGTCCGCGTGGCTATGGGTTATTTAAAAATTCCGCGGGAACTCATTGATTGTCCGGGATAAAAAGTAGCTGTATCAAAATTCAGTACACATTTTTGTTTTTTTTTTAAAGAATATTAGCCATATTAAATGACTAATATTCCCCTTTCCTCTCCAATTAAGCGTCAGGCTTGTGCTAGGAGTAGGTACGACAATAGTGCAACGGGCGGAATTTGAACCCGCCTTTGTCGACCTTTCGGTTTTCAGTCCACTCCTATACCGGTTGAGCTATTGAGGCTTAAACCAAATTTGACTCAAATTTGAGTAGATTATCGCAAGAACGACATCGCACTTTAAACTTTTTCCATGTCCCACGACACGTAGTGCGTTGTCGTAGAATTTTACGATACCACGTCACACTGCAAATACCTATTATTAATCATTAAGGCCCGACGGATTTAAGGACGCCTTAAAGCTTTTTCACGTTGACCGAGATTTAGGGTAATTTAGGCTAAAATAGAACTTCAGGTGGTAACACTATCTTTTTTATACCCTAAGTGGGTACTTAGTGTAACTTATATTTTGCAATTTTTATATATAAATATCGAAAGGACAGAATGAAAAAAATTTCTTCAGTTTCAGCTAAGCCACATTTTGAAGTTTCGTAACTATTTTCCTAAATTAGTTTTATCTCGGGTTTAAACTGCGTACAACTTATACCTAAATCATATAATTTCTGAAGTGACCGCTCTGAGGACCAAGATCTTTGTATATTGCCCATTATCCTTTACAAAAATGTTTTCTATTTATCTAATCATCTCATTACATTTTGGAATTCAATGTGAGAGTTAGTTCGAACTTGCAATACACAAGCGCAGTTCTGAAAATAGCGACTTTGGCTAAATTATGGCTGAGAGAAGTCGACTAAAACAAAAAACTAAGGAACTAGAGAAACGTGTATCCCAAAAGAAACAATACCTACATACTTTACAATTACAGAAAGAAAGTTATTTAAAACTTACATCTAAGTACAGTTCTTTTACCCCAATGATCTCTATTTTCGTCCAAGATTCATATCAAGCGGTAAGTTATATAAGTAGAATTACATAAATAAGTACAAGATACATCGTCCCTATCGCAAGAAACCTATCATTTGGCTAAGAGTATCGAATGAATATATATAAGTACATATATCACTTGTTACAGTCATTTCTTTTTCAATAACAATACTTTTTATGGCGACAGGAAAGTTATTACGTAAATATAGCTTTGCAAATGGAATTAAAGGAAAACAATAATGCCACTGTAACGTAGAATTAAGGGTAATTTTCCTCGTACGGCGAACCGTGGCGGGCGCGGCATGCCTACGTGAATGGGCGGAATTCCTTCGAAATATTACAAAATTCTTTATGAATTTTTATTTTTAATAGCCGTAGGGAGCTTGTAAGGTCATTTGCGATTTTATAAGCGATTGCACCATGTTTTCGCGTTATAAGAAAATCTACTTTTGATTTTGTTACCGACTGGCCAGTTTTGGATACGATTGCCTCATACTATTTTTTCCTCACATCGTCTGATATACTCCCCTTTGATATACTCAGTATACTGCACGCGAAAGGTAATTGCAATCTGAAGTTGCAACTGCGATTTGCGCAGGTCATAGACTAATAATTAATATTAAATATACCTACAAGTCCAACTAAGATTTGTTTTTCTACAATGTGCAGTCTATGGCTCGTGCTCAGTTTTGAGTATACTTGTTTTAAAATTAAATACTTATGCTACAAAAACCCTTCAAAAACCCAAGATCTCTGTTCTAAAGACATCATATTCGGTAATAAACGTCCATAATTTCATATTAAATACAGGCATCAATTTATCATTTTTTTTCCTACATAGAAATCCTAAAATTATTTCAACTTTGTGGAGCTCCCGCACCGAGGGCGGAGCCTCTGTCGGCGACGTACCCTAACTCATTTATCACATTTAACGCCTTTTGCTTCATGTAGCGCTGATAAATGGGTTTTCACATCTTTACCGGCTTCGCGATTACCTTGCTGCGGATATGTTAAATATGCATCACTGTTGCGAAGCTGAAGTAGCAATGGGCAGAGCACATCATTCGAAAAACCGATAGACGTTGGGGTCCCAAAGTGCTAGAATGGCAAACTCGCACCGGAAAGCACAGCGTTGGAAGACTTCCCAATATAGTAAGCGACAGGTCGAGATGGCAATCGAGGAGGGTTAATCCGGTGCAGGCGAGCGCTGGTGACGTGCGGGTGTGCGGGGCGTTCCCCGCCTCACACCCCGTGTAACCACAACATTCAGCTGAGTTCGGGCCTTTTCGTTGGCACGACACATTTTAGACACTAGGTACCTATATTTTGTTTGAATTAGATTTTAAGGAATGTTTTTTTTTGTAAATATTTGTGTTTGTGTTTATAGTGTGTTGGATCAACCAATAAAATGATTTCTATTCTATTGTATTCTATTCTATTACAATCTCAACCTGTCGCGGAATATAGGTGGACAGACGATATCAAACGAGTCATAGGGAGCTGCTGGATTCATCTGATGCGAGACCGTAGCGTGTAGAAGTCCCTACTGATACTGATAAGGAGGATGCTGATGATCACTGCTGACTTAAAATGAAAATGAAAATCTTTTTTATTCGTATAAACTTTTACAAGTGCTTACGAATAGTCGGATGCATCTACCACTGGTTCGGAATGCCTTTCCTGCCGAGAAGAACCAGCAAGAAACTCGGCGGTTGCTCTTTTCAAATATTTGATATAGGTACAAGATTATGCCATGTATAAAATAGTATTTGCAGTCTTGTGCGTTGCTGGAACGAGCTGCAGGTCAACAAATCCACGCTCTTTTATCATTTAGATAATCTTCAATTGTGTAATATGCTTTTTTCAGGAGCATATTTTTAATAAATTTTTTAAACTTGTGCAAAGGTAAGTCCAAAATAGTTTGCGGGATTTTATTATAAAGCTATCGAAAAAGTATCGAAAGCTTGTCACCACTGATTCTTTTAATCCGCCCCTGAGAGTCGCTGTACACTTGGCATTAATTGAACAACCATCACCTTGGATTTGTCGAAGTGTGCGAATGTATCCGGCGACCTCACTTCTATCATCAGGATTGCATCCGCGTCGTGCTTGCGAAATATTCGCGAGCGTGTGAAAGCTCCTCACTCACACATTCGCAATACACAAGAGCCCACCGTACAAGTACATTCGTTTAATTGATTAATTGTATTAGTACAAGGAGAGCAAGACGACCTCCCTGGCGCAGTGGTGAGCGCTGTGGTCTTATTAGTGGGAGGTCCCGGGTTCGATTCCTGGCAGGGGTTTGGAATTTTATAATTTCTAAATTTCTGGTCTGGTCTGGTGGGAGGCTTCGGCCGTGGCTAGTTACCACCCTACCGGCAAAGTCGTGCCGCCAAGCGATTTAGCGTTCCGGTACGATGCCGTGTAGAAACCAAAGGGGTATGGGTTTAATAAAAAAGCTGCCATACCCCTTCCAGGTTAGCCCGCTATCATCTTAGACTGCATCTTCACTTACCACCAGGTGAGATTGCAGTCAAGGGCTAACTTGTACCTGAATAAAAAATAAAAAAAAAACCCGCAGTTAAGTAGATCTACTGCTCGATGGCGGTAGAATGACAGCTACAACGTCACGATCGCAATCACCTCTGATTGGTTGACGCTCACTCACTATTGGCTACAGTGCTACAATGCATTGTTGCAACAAGAATAACACAAAATCAGCCTACAAGGGCTAACTTGTATCTGAATAAAATAAAATAAACATAATCTTGTACCTACGATGGCACGGAACCCTACGCGTGCAAGTCCAACTCGCATTTGACCAGGGCGATTGTCTTAAGGGGACTCAGTTCGGTGCTTTCTTCATACAAACGTAGGAGGGAAATTACAACAATATTCGATATTGTACGCACAAAACTAAGAATTATATCGATTTATCTCGTCATTATCTAGGTTTATTGATATATAAAACATTAAAAAAAATATTGATTTAAAAGTTACGAGGCTCAAAAGATTCCTATTTTAACACTAAATTAATGACAACTTTGGGCGTAAATAAATAAGATTAGGGATATGAAAATTCTAAAACAATTTATCAATACACGTAGTTTATTTATTCATTAGTTGAAATAACTTTACCTTGCAAACATAAATTCAGCAGTTTTTTCTCAAAAATACTTTTCCTAAACCCTTTTCGCGCGCTTGATTTCGGTGAAAATCATCGTGCCTCTCAACTTTCTCATACAATGTCAAGTGAAAAGCAAACATGTTACCCACGTGCGCAGCCAATTTCGGTCGAGCGTCCTGCGTCACCTTAAACCTGCACAATCATTATTACAATCTCAATTGTTCTGATTGGCTGAATTTGTGCGATTCTTCTTGCAACAATGAATTGTGGCCAATAGTGAGCGAGCATTAACCAATCAGAGATGATTGCGATCGTGACATTGTAGCTGTCAAACAACCGCGGTAGGGCCACGGTTTTTGTATCATTATCTGACAGGTAGGAATATCTACAGCCGTCTCATCGTTCTCGTTATGATATGGTATAATATTAATGAGGGTTATTTATAGCAGACTGCACATTGCCTAGCGCCGCGCGAGGAACCGGCCACGGCCTCGACGGATGATCAAGTAGTTACTAGTTACATTCCTACTCCTAGCAGATAGGTATAGGTACCTACACACCGAGCGTCTGTGCACATTAGTACGAAAAGGCTTTGGCACTTGAATGACATAGACAGGGGGGCGTAGTTGTAGAACAAAGGCTACCGGCAAATAAATCTCCTCAATTTTGAGGTATGTAAATATTGAAAATGTCAATATTGAAAATCGAGTAAGTTTTATCTAATTCTAACTGAATGAAAATTGGGAAAGCCGCTCCTGTTTCCACAGCGAGAAAGAATAAAATAAAACCATTGATATTCCATGGACTTGCAACCTATCATGTTTACCTGCTCAAATAGGTACTATATTTACGTAGTGCTAATTATAGTTATAAGATGCAGACACATTTATGCTGTAGGTAACTATTAACAGTTTATCGTAATGTTAAAATATATGGTATGGAATATTTAAAAATGAACAGTGAATTTCAGATTTTTTACTTAGCAACACCACATACAAGGGACAGCGTGACATTTTACAAGATGGCGGCGTTAGTTCCGCTTTTGACCACGCGCCAAAAGATCCTAGTCGCACTGTACGTCACATAGATTTGCATTTGCACGCGACCCTCGCCGGAGGTCACATATACACACATACCACTCCTCGCCCATATTAGTGAGTTGTTCCTACCGATAATGATCAAACCGCTTCCCATTTAACATCAGTACCTACTCAGTTATTATGCTGTCTCTCCACATGTGCGAAACTTGTTTATTGCCGTGCGTTTACATATTCGCCATCGCAATTGGCATCTCAGAACTTCTAGATACATTATTATCTTTAGAAAGATTATTATTACTACTTACTTACTAGGCTATTACAGCTTTCTTTCGAGATAACATTACTTAAATGTCTTCATGATGTAAAACGCGTGATAAAGAAAAATAAATAATACCCAATGTATACTACAATACCCAAGAGTCGGTTAAAATAAACTGTTAAGTTTAGCTAAGTCAACACCCATTCAACTCGGAGGTGTCTGGCCGGGATTCGAATACCACTCGTAGATCCATTAACATATTCGCTGACAAAAGGCCAAAGGGCACGCAGCTTGCGTGGGCGGGCGGGCGGGCGGGCGGTCTAGAGACAGCAGAGAGTGCGAGCTTTGACGCTCGATCGATGCACCACGGGTGCCTCTGTGCTGCGTGCAACACTTTACTATAGTACACGATTGAGATGGCAAACCTTGCTGCAAATATGTTAAATATATGCATCACTGTTGCGAAGCTGAAGTGGCAATGGGCAGAGCACATAATTCGAAAAACCGATAGACGTTGGGGTCCCAAAGTGCTAGAATGGCGAACTCGCACCGGAAAGCACAGCGTTGGAAGACACAGCCACGATACAACCAGACACACACAGCCATAGTGGGGGGTCTTCCAACGCTGCGTCTTCCGGTGCGAGGGCGCCATTCCAGCACCTTGAGACCCCGTCTATCAGTTTTACGAACTATGTGCCCTGCCCATTGCCACTTCAGCTTCGCAACCCGTTGAGCTATGTCGGTTACTCTAGTTCTCCTACGGATCTCCTCATTTCTGATTTTATCACGTAGAGAAACTACGAGCATAGCTCTCTCCATCGCCCGCTGAGGGACTCCGAGCTTTCTTATGAGGCCCATAATTAACGACCATGTATCCATATGTCATCACTTGCAACACGCACTGTTCGAAGACTTTAGTCTTCAAGCACTGAGGAGTTTTGAACATCTCGCACTTTGTAGTTTGATGCCTTATTTTTATAGTGACACGAACCATTGGTTTAGGTTTGTGAGGTCACTTCAGTCTAGTTCACTCTGCCTCAGTTCTTACAAGCAGCTTACACAGTTACACAGTTACACCGCATGTCAATTTTACGTAGGTAGGTAAAAACATAAATATTATGTCGAAAACCATCTATCATACGAGGTCGAAAATCTACTGTTGCGGTAAAGCCCTTTCTATAATAATACACAGTATAGTAACGGTATGTACAGTAAATCTTTTACGTAACTACAATTACTAAAGTAATTACTAATAATTGAAAATTTATGAGCTCAATTTCGTAGACTGAATGAGATAGTAATTTTAGTGATTAGTACTTAGTGATCATGCGTCATGTTTCTGTAATGAACTAAGTGTACAGAGCGCGAGAGTGGAGTGGGTGTAATTGCTAGTGTAAGCAAAACGCTGCGATCAAGACGCGAGATAAATCACTTCTCTCCCCTCACCCCACATACCCGCGCTCCGCACTGCTTTGTGAATTGTGGGCTTAGTATAAGATTTTACGATGAAAGAATTCGAGCGTTGCTTCAGCGTTGCAATGACCTGTTGCGTTGCAATGAGCGTTGTAGACCTTCCCCCCAATTGTGTAAGAATAACCATTTCATGGCTATCGCAACCTCAAGAATTCTGCCCTTTGATTGGCTGTGAAAAAATGTAAACAGCGAATCAACCAATCAAATGGCAGATTTTCTTGACGATTGCGATAGCCATGAAATGGTTATTCTTACACAATTGGGGGGCTGAACTGCCTTGATAACGAAGCTTAAGTTTTTCCAAGTGCTCCAAGCTGCAACGTTGCGAAATTAAAATCTTCATGATCATCAGTTCATTAGTGGTCCGGCGATGGGTTTATCGTGGGTTTCGGCACTAAATGGTGTTCAAAAAGAAACACAAGATTGTTCAAATTACAGATTTCATTAATTATTTTACTAACGGGTGTTTGCGTTGCGAGATGCGTCTTTATTTCAGAATTTTTGGTCTTTCAACATTCTTTCAACGCTGCGCCTTCCGGTGCGAGGTCGCCATTCCAGCACATTGGGACCCTATATCTCTCTCTATCGGTTTTTCAAACTATGTGCCCTGCTCATTGCCACTTCTACTTCGCAACCCGTTTGGTGAGACGTAAAATCTCATGCTAAGCAAACTGAGAACGATTTAGTGCTCCACTAAATGCCTTCATTAAAACTTTTGCAAAACAATTAAACTACTTAATGTAGGTACATACTCAGTTGATAAAATTGAGATAATATAATTTTCATATTATATTTTTACATTTTTTAATGAAAATATTACAATGAAAGCTAGCCTTATCTAATAACTATACCTACAAATCATGCCCGCGTGGAATGGTGCCAAGAATACTGGCTGCATTTCCGCGCTGGACAGCCAGGCTGATCCGTTGCGCAAAAAATGAGCCAGCCCTTCTGTCACCAGATGAGGCTATTATAATCGCGGTGAAATACATAATATCCAGTACGCTCACTATAACGTACCTAAACTAATAAGGATTATTCAAATTAGTAGTAACTAGCTGATGGATGCCCGCGACTTCGTCCGCGTGGATTTAGTTTTTGGAATTCCGTAGGAACTCTTTAATTTTCCGGGATAAGAAGTAGCCTATATCACTCTCCAGGTCTTTAACTATACGCATGCAAAAATCACGTTTATCCGTCGCTCCATTGCGGCGTTTATGACGTTTTGTCGGTCTCAACGACAGGGACAACGCTCAACAAATCTGTTATCTCCTTTTCTAAAGGTCTATGTTCATTACTTTCGGCCGCGTTCTGTAGTTGATCCGCTCTGGATTCGCAATTATCCTCGGCACGTCTCGTTCTGTGCAAATAGCCCCTAAAGTGGCTTGTTGACACAGACCACAATAGCAGACATATTGAATATCCGTAATTTTGCTACTTCCATTATGTTAGTTTATTGACACACGAATGGAAGGGTTGGTGAGGGCGGCACTGGTAAACATTCCTCATGTTTGTTATTACTCTACTACAGTCACTCACTCACTGCCACAGCTCAGGGTTAAGAGCCAAGGAATCTGTCTGTCTGTACGTCTGTATGTCTGTCTGTATGGCCTGACTGTTTGTCTGGTAGGTATCTATTTACCTTACGGCTCAACCACTGAACCGATTTTGACGAAATTCGCTACAGACCACTCCTGAAAATGAAAATAAAGGAAATTTTTAACCTGGAAAATGCCATATTACAAAGCCTCGTTCTATCAACACCTTTTACGGCTCAACCACTGATCCGATTTTGCCGAAATTCGCTAAAGAGATAGCACTCCTGAAAACGAAAATAGAAGACATTTTAACCTGGAAAATGCCCTAGAGATATTTCAGTAATTTCCAAACCTTGTTTAGTACTACCCACAATTTACGGGTCAATCACTGAACCGATCTTGACTTTTGCAAGTATTTGCTACAAATATATAGCACTCCATGATGATGGAAATAAGAGGTTTTTAACCCGGAAAAATCAAGGAGTTTCCAAGGAATATTTAAAACCCAAATCCAGTGGACGAAGTTACGAACATCAGCTGCTTTTCAATAAATAATAGTAAGCTGCTATTCCTGTTCTTTTGTTGGATGCCGCCTGCCGACTGCCAGCGGATTGCAAAACGTTCTGCGTTTAATTAATCGACTGCACTGATTTATAGGGTCATGGAGTGCGGTGACCAGTGAACACTTGGAAAACGTATCTGAATCGAGTTTTAGGACCCTCACAAACTACACTTGCGGCTGCTAGGTGGATTAGTGGATGTAATTGCAAACTGTCACCTTCTACACTCCTGACAGGAGCCCAAGGAATTTTTTTTCGTAGCCCACTATGTACTCGTAACTTTTAACAGCAACTTAGTCTTTGAGCTAAACCTAAATTGACTGTTTCGTGAAATCGCACATTTTTCAACACAATTAAAAAAAAACTCTGTAACTACACGTCATCTTAGGATGTTGATCTTCTTTGATATCGACAACTTATCGATTGCAGTTTATCAATCAGGATATCCATAACTCACTCCATACCGAACACAAGGTACATTTAATGATATAGACCATGGACTGACACATTTTCATTAATAAAGTCGTAAGTTAATCATGTAAGTTACTTACGTGAGTGAAACTTACAGGTAGTGTGAATCAAAATGACTCCTCACGCGCCATGGGTCAACTGTAATGTCAAAAGTACGGTTTACCTTTAAAATAATGACTAAAATCGTACTTTTGACATGAAATTTGACACAAAAAGTTTAAATGGCGCGTGAGGAGTTAAATTTTACGCTCTGCGAGTTTTAGGACCCTTACAAATTACACTTTTTATTGGCGCTATTTAGTGAGAATGTAATTATAAAAAGCCTCAATAACTCAACCGGTAAAGGAGTGGACTGAAAACCGAAAGGTCGACGGTTCAAACCCCGCCCGTTGCGCTATTGTCGTACCTACTCCTAGCACAAGCCTGACGCTTAGTTGGAGAGGAAAGGGGAATATTAGTCATTTACCATGGCTAATATTCTTAATTAAAAAATTAAAAAAATAAATAAAAAAAAATTGCAAACTGTCGATTAAATTATTTATGTATAAATTGTAAATCGTAGATATTGGTGCACCCCACTATCGGCGATCAGGATTTAGTAGTCTGCTCGTGGTATTGCGTAGGTACTCGTGTCGGTGGGTACAAAAGTTAACGACCTCAGTGACGCGGATTGCGTCGAGGCGGTTTTTTCTCGACCCCGGCGAGACGGTCGCCAGAAGGTTATTCGAGCTGGAGACTAGTGTTCGCGAATCTACCATATCTGCCCTTTTTCTATTACCAATACTTGGATATTTAACTACCTACGCACTTATCTTTACTTAAATAAGTATAAAATTAAACTAATAGCTATATTTAACTTTACAACAATCAAAAAATGTACCCATAGAAGGTTTTGAATTTTGAAATACGTACATTCAAAAAGCGCGAAGTATGTACAGTACACGGCAAAAAGTAGTGTACAGCGCAGCGGCCTTTAGAATGACATTTTGGCTAAATAAACTATAAGTAAGTAGAGCTGTAAAGTTGCGCACAGGTATAGAACCCTTTTATATTTACACTAGCTTACGCTCGCGACTTCGCCCGCGTGGACTATACAAATTTCGAACCCCTATTTCACCTCCTTAGGGGTTGAATTTTCAAAAATCCTATCTTAGTGGATACCTACGTCATAATAGTTATCTGCATGCCAAATTTCAGCCCGATCCGTCCAGTAGTTTGAGCTGTGCGTTGATAGATCAGTCAGTCAGTCAGTCAGTCACCTTTTTCTTTTATAATATACTAGCTTATGCCTGCGACTTCATCCGCGTGGACTATACAAATTTCAAACCCCTATTTCACCTCCTTAGGGGTTGAATTTTCAAAAATCCTATCTTAGCGGATACCTACGTCATAATAGTTATCTGCATGCCAAATTTCAGCCCGATCCGTCCAGTAGTTTGAACTGTGCGTTGATAGATCAGTCAGTCAGTCAGTCACCTTTTTCTTTTATAATATACTAGCTTATGCCCGCGACTTCGTCCGCGTGGGCTATACAAATTTCAAACCCCTATTTCACCCCCTTAGGGGTTGGATTTTTAAAAATCCTTTCTTAGCGGATGCCTACGTCATAATAGCTATCTGCATGCCAATTTTCAGCCCGATCCGTCCAGTAGTTTGAGTTGTGCTTTCATAGATCAGTCAGTCAGTCAGTCAGTCACCTTTTCCTTTAATATATTTAGATTTAGAAGAAGATGAAACAAACTAAGTTGTAAAATTTGGAAACACAAAAGTATTTTCGGAGTCCTGCAAACATGAGAATAAGAAAAATATCTACGATATCTGTCAAATATCGAATAAAATACTTACGAAAAATGTGAAATTTATTACAGTCAAAGTCAAAGTCAAATGATTTATTCAAAATAGGTAATAAATTACTCTTATTGATGGTCTGGTATGGTGTTAGATTTGTAAGATATAGTGGTGATAATTATAATGCAAACTTAAAACTAAAGCTACGAGGGTTCCAAACGCACCCAGGTCTGAGAAGAGCCCACAACAAACTCAGCCGGGTATTCTTTTTATTATCACCACTTTACAAAATTATTGAAACTTATTAGAACTATCAAATAAAATATAAAAAGATTTACGAAAAATATATAACGGGCTATCACTTAGGGGGGTAATTTTAAAACCATTATTAGGTTCAGTTACGGGTAAGACAATTTTGAAAAAAGTTTTAAGCAAGATTAAAGGCTACGGAACCCTACCATATGCATGTTATGACACACACTTAACCAGTTTTCATATTACATAGGTACTTGAGAGATAATTAAGGCAGGCAAGGAACGACATTTTATTGCGTTGATAAAACCCGTTACTCACTTTCGCCTTGAAAGTTATTGGAAGGACGAGACGCGCGTATCTGATATCCTCGCGCAGGGCTCCGACCTCCTCGACCCGAGCGGAATCCTCGAGAGCATTCACCTGCTCCCGTTGTTCGATCGCTTCCAAATCTTATAGGCTTGTTATTCCGTCGTCATATTCGTGGCGAGCGGCGATTGTAATGTTAATGTGGATTGCCAACTGCCAGCTGCCGGACGTTTCCCCTACTCCAGTTTATTCTTCTTTGTGTTTAGGTCCTAGTGGGGTGTCTGCCAACGCTAGGGTTTTCGATGCGAGGTCGCCATTCCAGTTATCCATACTATTGGTTCTTCGAACTATTTATAGACAGTTCAATCCATGATGACGCGCCCCACTCTTTATCCCAATCAGTTACAATGCAAATGTGCTATGTACTGTTAGAGTGTGAGTTCTATCGTAAGTCGTAACGCAACGATCAGCGATGTGGGCACACGCACAAGAAGATAAATTGGATGAAGATCACTCTCCGCACCCGTGGTTTCCCCGCACGAACAGTAGTGGGGCGCGTCTTCGTGGATTGAACTATCTATACCTTGCCCATAGCAGTTTCGCTTCGCAACTACAGTTGGCAACCCATTGAGCTATGTCAATTACTTTAGGTTTTCAACGGATCTCCTCATTTCTGATTTGATCGCGTAGAGAAACTCCGAACTCAGCTTTCTCCATCGCCCGCTGAGTGATTTTGAGCTTTCTTATAAGGCTCTAATTATATGGCGAATGTTTCGGATCCGTTTGTTGTCTTTCAATCGCGTCGCGGATTGAAAGACATACGTCGACGGAGCAACTGATCAACGTGATTTTTAGCACGGGCATAGGTAAAGACATGGAGGTTAGGACCTGGATGGACCTGACGTACCTAGTTTACTTTTATCCTAGAAAATCAGAGTTCCCGCGGGTCTCGATTCCATCGTGCCTCTATTGAAGTAGATCAACAAGAAACATTTCTTACACTATATTTTCAAAGAAAAACTGATAGATGCCTGTCGAAAAGATTTATTATCGTACTTTGAAAGGCAAATGTGAGGTCTGTGCAACAGACCGGGGCTAATTTGAATGATATTAAGGCACACGTCGCTCTCCCTCGGCGTTGTGGTGACGGGGCAATATACAGGGGTTATATTGCATCTTCAACGAGCCCTGTCCTTATCTGTTACATTTATTTATGACTTGATGATTCCCGCGAATTCATCCGCTTGGATTTAGTCTTTTCAAAATCCCGTGGGAACTCTTTAATTTTCCGGGATAAAAAGTAGCCCCCGTAGTAGTCCCCGGGATGTAAGCTAACTCTGTACCAAAGTTCATAAAAATCGGTTTAACTGTTGGGCCATGAAAAGCTAGCAGACCAGACAGACACAATTGTGCATTTATGATACTTATCAGTATCGATATTTCTTTTAAATAACGTTTACAAGTATGTACCACTTTTGAATAGTCAAATGCATTCATTCGTAATGTCTATCTCACGGAGATCAATCAAAGATTCGATTTACAATAATAAGTTCCATCTAAAAAGCAACGCTTTTGAATCATTTACATTTTCAGGAGCTTATTTTAGTAAATTTTTTAAACTTGTGTAATATTCCATATTCCTCTTCACTGCACTCTTGACGTTGTCTTTTCGTACCTACTCTTGTCATAGTCTTGTCTTAATCTTGTCGTATTCTTCTCGTTGTCTGGTCGTACTCTTGTAGTTGTTTTGTCGTAGCAAGATATGAAAGGCTAATTGATAAACATCACGAATACTACCAAAAAGTCATCTGCAGATTGGCATTGAGAACAAAATTAAGTATAAGGGTATTATACTCACAGGTAATGGAGTCTCGGTAGTCGCAGCGGCGGCAGTCGCGCGAGCGCGCAACCGTCGAGCCACAGTCGCGCGAGCGACGCGCTGCTCAGCGCGCCCGCCGCCACCGACTGCAGGCGATTGGCAGACAGGTTCCTAAGCATATTAAATACAAATAGCATCACAAAAGGCTGGACCGTGTTTGGTGGCGTGCTCTTGGAAAGGCCTATGTAAAGATTGGATTGGATTGGATCACAAAAAAAAAGAAACGGAGATAGCCTAGTTGTTAAGAAGTCTCCCCCCGCTAGCCAAGTACGGATTGGTAGAATTCACACACCTCTGAAAATATTATGGAGAACTCTCAGGCATGCAGGTTTCCTCATGACGTTTTCCTTCACCGTCAGAGTGGTATTTAATTACTTAAAATGCACATAACTCCAAAAAGTTACAGGACGTACCCGGAATCGAACCCCGAACTCCTCAAATACATCTTATTCACTCTTCAATTTAAAATACATTGAGATAAAGTGAAAGTTAAGGGAATTCTTAAAATATTTTTAAGACGAGTAAGAAAACAGGCTTTTACGCAAAATACTTTTGGCGCGCGATGCTGCTTAACAGATGTTCTATCACTGATTTTATTTGGCTAAAACACAAAATCTTCCAATTTCCTGAGCCATTTTTGGGAATCCAAGTGGCAATTACATATTTTCTCCTCGCTTGTTTCTTTGCACTTTCGTTCGGCACCGCGCCAGCCACGAGCTTTCATTAACCGAATATGCAAAAACATCGCCTCATAGGGACCTTTGGTTGGAATGTCTGACACTGAATGTATGAGGCGGTGATAGCCCAGTGGTTACGACGTCCGCCTCCTATTCGGTAAGTCGGGGGTTCGATCCCGGACACGCACCTCGAACTATTCGGAGTTATGTGCGTTTTAAGAAATTAAACATCAATCAAAACATAATGAGGAAACCTGCATGCCTGTGAGTTCTCCATTAATGTTCTCAAAGGTGTCGACTTGACCAGCATGGTAGACTATGGCCAAACCCTTGTCTTAGTTAGAGGAGACCTGTGCTCTGTAGTAAGCCAGCTATGGGTTGATCATGATGACGATGATAAGTGAAATATCAGTGACTAAACAGTATTCGATATTCAATCTATCAGTATATTTTACGCTTAGAGAGCGTAGTGTTTCATTCAGATATTTCTGTTTGTTGAATTATAATGATAAAGGAAGACTCATTAATCTTTTCTGAGAGTAGGTTATAGATATCTAATAGAATAAGCCCATGTTTTGAAAGCACTAAAGCGCATGACGCGTCACTGCCTATAATTCTTTAAAGCCTACGCGTATTTCTTATAACCATGCATTATTTTTTGAACAGAACAAGTGGAATGTATCAGTATGCGTGGAAGTGAAAAAGCGTGGATTTATTTAGCTTAAACGTTGCAACCTTAAATTAAATGGGACATGGGACCTATACCTATCTGTCACGTCCAAGGAGGGCAAAATTTCTACTTCGTGATTACGTCGCTAATCTTACTGCACTTATCGGTCGAGTAAATTTTTTGGTGGTTTATTATCACTTTAGGATCAAATTAAGACACTTTTCAAAAATGGTAAAATGGCTTCGGAACTTAGGTTTCTTGAAGGGCGAGGTGGCAAGTGGTAACAACAAGCAAACAACCCGGGTATCTTTAAAACAAGAGTGAATCTTCTAGGTAAACGCGTCCCATCTTAGGCCGCATCATCACTTTCCATCAGGTGTGATTGTAGTCAAGCGTTTGCCTATAGTGAATTTAAAAAAACAATTTAAATAAGAGATATGAAAATTAAAGTTTAAAGCCGTGTATTCATTAGGGGACAAATGTCCCTCGACACGCGTCTCCACAGACATCACGCGAAATCACGCGACGTCACCCGATGTCTTGTCTCAAGACCTTTTTCATCCACATTATGTAGTCACCGACACCAGACGTCATGTCGTGCGAAGTCTGGCGAAATGTGCTGCTCGATTTCGGTAGAATCACCTCTGATTGGTTGACACTCACACAATATTGGTCACAATGCATTGTTGCAAAAAGAATTCCATAAATTCAGTCAATCACAACAATTGAGATTGTTATAATGATAATGCAGGTTTTTCGGAATCGACCTGCAGGTGACGTCGTGCGATGATATCTTTAGAGATATCGCGGGCGATTTGCTCCCTAATTAATAAACCATTAAAGGTCGTACTCACAGGTCACGCAGTGCGGCTGCATCCTGCAGCACGTCGGATGGTAGCGCGCTGATGTTGTTGTGCGACACGTCACTGCAACAAATACATATATTTAGCAAAATGTGGCGATAGGCTGGTAGTTAAAGACTTAGGGTCTCCTATTCGAGGGTCCAGGTGAAGAAAAACATCGCGAGGAAACCTGAACCACTAGTAGGGTGGCGATGGGTGTTGATGAATTACACTCCTAACAGCTAGGATACTCGTGTGGCTAGGCCTTCCTCGTACACTCAAGAGAACATTTCGATCTATCCATTTCACGGGCGATCTGCCGGATGATCTAGATTCTAGTGTCTTCTGCGGCTGTTAGGGAGGAGTAGACAATACAGTCAAGCATACAACAATACAATACTCAAGTATTCACTCAAAGAGCCGAAAGTGGAGATGTAGAAGAAATTACCATAAAAACTTTGTTGTACTAATGTCCCAATGTATCGATACTATAATATCAATTCATAATAATCAGCAGACCCTTTGTTTCATTATTTATTTTAGTTTTTATTGAACTACCAACAGATCATACAAAAAAAGTTTCCATGGTTTAGGTTAGGTACGGCAAAACCTATAGAGGTTTGAGCAGTTATACTATTTTATGTATTTTATGTTATACCTACTACGTAAATAGTAAAAGTAAGTGAAATAATTTCGTTTTCATGCTTTTACTGTTTTGCTAGTTCCGTTAAATGATTAATGGTTATGGTCCTCGAGAATGGTCCAACTCCAGTAGTTAGACTAGTTAGAACAATAAACTAAATCTCGCAGAGACATGTTAGTTTCCTTTGGCGGGAATCGCAAAAAGTAGGACACCAGATACAAAGTGCGTCATGGAGTTTGGGAGAACTAAAGCCTGATGCGACGGAAACAACTTGACAGATTGTCATAAGAAATTTGCTGACGACTTAAAGATTTTTAAAGCTATTGAAGCTACATCAGACTCTCTAGCTCTTCAAAATGACCTAAATTCTATCTCAGATTGGTCTGCTAAAAATAAACTGCCACTTAATATTAAGAAATGTCTACATATAAAATTTACCAAAAAACGTATGCCACTTCAGACTTCATATACACTTAATGGCCTTTTGCTGGATGAAGTAAATGAGATCAGAGACCTAGGCATTATTATTGATAAAAAACTATCCTTCAACACGCACATAGACGGAATAGTCAGTAAATGCTATAAACTATTAGGTTTTATCTGGCGCAACTGCAAATCTTTTAAGTCGTGTTTGGCCCTTAAAGTGGTTTATACTGCCTTAATTCGCAGCTTACTAGAATATGGCTCCAGCATTTGGAATCCATCCTATAAAGACCCCATATTAAGAATAGAAAGGGTTCAAAAACGATTCCTTTTTCTGTTAACGGTACATCAGAATAAAAAAGCAGAATTAACATCTTACAGGCAAAGACTGAGCTATTTTAAAATAATGACACTTGAAAACCGACGCTGGGTATCCGATCAGGTACTTCTGTTCAAAATTTTAAACTATGAAATTGACTGCCCAAACATTTTACGCAAAATAATTTTTTCTGTGCCTCGTAAAAATTCGCGATTTTCTACGTACAAGCCTTATATTATAAGGGGATGCAGAACAAACTTAGGAGAAAACAATGTATTGATTAGAATATGTCGCGAACATAATAATCTTTTTAAAACTGCGAAAAATATGATAATAGATCCTCATTCACTCTCCTTGCAGCAGTACAAAAAAATGCTGCATCAGTATATTGATGCAGCATTATAAACTCGTATGCTTCTTCGTAATTTTTCTTATTTTTCTTGTTTTACGTAATATTTAGTATTTAATATTTAGTACTATTGTAAAATGCAGTGTTTTTATTTTTTATTTTTTCATATTTGTATTTTTAGCTTTAAGTTAACTGGTAATCCCGCACTTGCAAACTTTTAAAATGCATGCCGGTTTGCCAGTAATTGGGTGTACACTCTAAATTTTTTCTCTGTGAACTGTAATTGTTATTTTATAATATTATGTGTACTATCTGTTGGCAAACCAATAAAATAAAATAAAAAATAAAAAATAAGAATGCGCGTGTACACGTGAATGATTTGGGCCAACGGGACAATATCGAAGTCGCGAGCATGAGTTAGTTCATTATAAAATTCCCATCCACCCCCACCTCAATACTTTTTTACCCATCTGCTGCCAGGCATTAATACTACAAAAGTTCCCATCTGTTACCACTTGAATAATTTTTGTTTCATCGGCCCCCGAATCAGTAAAAGTTTCGACGGGTGGAAGTTGGGAATAAAGTTAAAGTGTTGTGGAGCAAATGTAACGGGGGCAAGAATGCGGAGGCAGATGGGAATTTAAACCCTTCATTCTGCGTCGTACTCCTCATTGCTGAAGGTCGTGCCATTAGTCACATAATCATCATCATCACGATCAACCCATCACCGGCTCACTACAGAGAACGGGTCTCCTCTCAGAGTCAGAAGGGTTTTGGCCATAGTCTACCACGCTGGCCATGTGCGGATTGGTAGACTTCACATCTTTGAGAACATTATGGAGAACTCTCAGGCATGCAGGTTTCCTCACGATGTTTTAGTCACGAAGTAATTAGTTAATACCTAATCGTTGCAGCTAGGCACTGAGGACAAACCTGTGTGGTTTATTCGATGTTTTTAGACTAAGCTTTTTGAATTGTATTTTGATTTGATAAAATAAAAATAGTGAAGTCTAGAGAGTTGCGTTGGGCACTTTACCGTCGCGAATTGTGTGTACTTCATACTTAAATTAATGAATGTTGGAGTCGCCTCGTCTAGCGAACCGGAAACACTTTAAACTTGTTTGTTTTTGTTTCTTCTAAATAACAGCGGCGCCGAACTGTAGCATGATTCATCCCAAGTCTCAACCCAATTCGCTGAAAACAACGTCACCTGAATTAAAACTATGAACTGAAAAATGGACAGACGAAAGTTGTACAAGGTTTACCGAAAGTGGGATCTTCAAACAAGTCGGAACAAGAAAATAACTTTCCGAGGTAAACACTGTTCTTCAGCGCGAGGAGAGCTGACAATGCGAATGTTTATCTACAAACTTGAACCAATAAAATATCCTTTGAAATATTACATGTTGTGATGCACGCAAAAATAACCAAACAGAAAGACAACACAAGCTTGTAGCAAAAATGTTCTATTTCTCTTAAAGCACGATTTAGACTGCAGAAGGAAGGAAAGAGCTATATCATCATCATCATCATCATGAACCCATAGCCGACTCACTACAGAGCACGGGTCTCCTCTCAGAGTGAGAAGGGTTTTGGCCATAGTCTACCACGCTGGCCATGTGCGGATTGGTAGACTTCACACGCCTTTGAGAACATTATGGAGAACTCTCAGGCATGCAGGTTTCCTCACGATGTTTTCTTTCACCGTTAAAGCAAGTGATATTTAATTAATTAAAACGCACATAACTCCGAAAAGTCAGAGGTGCGTGCCCGGGATCGAACCCCCGACCTCCAATTAGAAAGCGGACGTCCTAACCACTAGGCTATCACAGCTTTTTTTAGGAGGTATATAGTTCACAAAAAATATTCTAGTAAAAGTAGGGAATTCAATGGGGTGACTCCACCTTGAACAATACTGAGTTACTTTTACCACATTCCTTCTCCTTCATCACACCCTGAACCAGATCTGTACGTAGTGACCATTAAAACCAATCAGGCTGGAGTTAGGTAGTCTGCAGAATACACTAATAGTATTATTTTACAGAATAGGCTAGTTGACACTTTTTTAAAGTAGGTCTTAAATGGTTAATATTTGTCCTATTAGATCAAAAAAATTAACACTATATTTTTTTGCGCCCTAAAAACCATAAAACTTTAATTTAAAAATATATTTTTCTTAGACAGGTGAAAACACTGTCGGCCATGTTTGGCCGATAGATTATCTGTGCTCTGACGTCATGCATTTGTAAACAACAGCATAACCTCCCAAAGTTTAATAAACATGACTTCTATACTAGTTTACATGAAAAATATAGTAATTATCGTTATTGTATCATCTGAGAATCTAAAAAACGCATCGATAAAGACCACAGGAAAGTTGTGGATTAGAGTGCCCAGTGAAATAAATATACGTAACACGCGAAGACTTGCTTAAAGGGATCCTATATGACTAACGACTTCAACCCAAATTTATTTTTGCAAAGATCACTTTGTTGTAAGTCTTACTTAATAACTTATTCAATTTATAAAGAGAAAACGATAACTTTTTACGTTTACTATGAGTTTTTAGAAATATATAAAAACAAGCTTATGCTCGTGACTTCGCCCGCGTGGACTTCATAAATTTCAAACCCCCATTTAACTCACTCAGGGGTGGAATTTCAAAAAATCCTTTCCTAGTGGATACCTTCTCTTTACCTACAAAGAACACACCCACCAAATTTCATGTATCTAGGACCAGCTGTTTAGATGTTTAGGCTGTGCGTTGATATATAAGTTAGTCAGGACTTTAAATTTTATGTATATGGATACTACGTTAGTCCCCGCGTGACATAGGGATGACATTTCTTTGTTTACATATTTAATGACGTCACATCATGGCTGACAGCGTTTTCTGCGTTTCAAATAAAAATAAAAACTGTATTTTTTTAAATTGGATTTATATATCCATCCTGCGTTTTTAATAATTGTTATTGATATATTTCGTTGTCTTAAGCAAAATACTATAATAAATAATCATTTATTGGACGAAATTAGATATGAGTCAAGTAGCCTATTTTAAACGATTTTAATGAAATTTGGTTCAGAGATAGGTTGTATCCTTATAGACTAACTAGCTTATTCGCGACTTCATCCGCGTGGACTACACAAATTTTAAACCCCTATTTCACCCCTTTAGGGGTTGAATTTTCAAAAATCCTTTCTTAGCGGATGCCTACGTCATAATAGCTGTCTTCATGCCAAATTTCAGCCCGATCCGTCAAGTAGTTTGAGCTGTGCGTTGATAGATCAGTCAGTCAGTCACCTTTTCCTTTTATATATTTAGATTTTTATCCTGGGAAATTAAAGAATTCCCGCCGGGGTTTCAAAGAACTCAAATCCAAGCGGGTGAAGTCGCGACTCGCGGGCATCATATAGTTTCCTATGCACAATACCTATAGGTCAATATTATAACAGCATTATCGAAGACTCCCCACTAGGTGGACGGACGACATCAGACGAGTCGCAGGGAGCCGCTGGATTCAGGTGGCGCAAGACCGCGGCGTGTGGAAGTCCTATAGACAAGAGACCTAATGTATGTCCAGCAGTGGACGTCTATCGGTTGATGATGATTATCGGATTTATTTAGCAGATCCGATACAAGTTAATTAGATGAGACTGGTGGCCCTATATCTTCTGCGTGATCTTGAAAGATACGGCAGCAGCATTACTCAAGCTAATCATGCTTGATGCTCGAATGGCGTAACGTAGCATAAACAGATTAGATTTGAACATTTTGATAATGTAGCTACCGATCAGCTGATTACGAAAGTTCAAAGTACTGGTGGCTAGCGGGGTGGTTCCCCCTTGCAGCGAGCGCTGTTGGGTGAGGGGTCGCGAGGGGTGAGTAGGGGGTCGGGTAGTGTGATAACGAGCGCGGTGCGTTATTGCTGTCATCCATCATCGGCGCGTCACGGCCACTTCGCTACTTCGCGGTAGACTCTAACAACCGACTCGCTTCACCGCCTATGTTTTTTAGGATCTCTGTAGGGCTTCTTTTGCTTTTATCTTCTGATACCTACAGCTACCAATTGGGGATGAAATACTGCGTGTTATAAGTATGAAATATCGTGAACCAGGAAAGCTTTGTACCTTGGTGAACTCTCTTAGGTTACTTAGGTACATTCGATGCAATATCTATTTTTGCTCTGCTTTTGTAACGCGTAATATTTAACTCCTCACGCGCCATTTTAACTGTTTGTGTCAAAGTATGATTTTAGTCCTTATTTTAAAGGTGAACCGTACTTTTGACATGACAGTTGACCTATAGAGTTAAAATGCCGCGTGTTTTCATGTTACACAGAGGAATAAAATCCAGACAGGTAGAAATATAGTTTGACCTTATTTTACCCCCTTAGCAGTTGAATTTTTAAAAATCCTTTCGTAGCGGATGCCTACGTCATAATAGCTATCGGCATGCCAAATTTCAGCCCGATCCGTCCAGTAGTTTGAGTTTTGAGTCATCTTTTTCTTTTATAAATTTAGATAAGAGAAAAAAAAATCGAAACTTCCGATTTATGCCCTCTCGATTACCACGGCAGTATTGAAATCCCTAGCAGAGTCGAGCCTTAGACGTCAGCAGAGTATCAGTTGAGAGTTGAGACGACAAGCAGTATGCGTTTATAAAGAACTCTTTAATATGCTGTAAACATTGAATTTAATTTTCATTCCATTGATATCGCGAGGTCGTCGTCTCCTCGGCCGGCGCGGGCCATTAATTCATCTGAGCCACAATCGGCACTGAATCGAGCGTTCGCCGATATTATAATAATCTTATATTTATATCTCAACCGTGATAAAAATTCCAAAGTAAATTAGGAAGAAAGAAAAAGAGCTGTGCTACACATTACGAATTTCGTACGAAAACGCATTCTAAGTGAACGTGACCTAATGCAAAAATAGCACCACAACAGTTAGGGAACTTCTAGATGACTTCTAGCCATCGATATAGATGACAAGATATGCCCAAGTGAAGAAAGCTTTTCACGGTTTTGGAACCAAATAAATCAGTGCCACCTCTTAGATACTTATGAATGACCCGTTTGAAATCCAGACGTGACTGAAGTTGCATTGGTGCTAAAGCACCAATGAGTCGGTGCCATTTTGTTTGTTCAATGGCCCTGTCCATACGAAGTAATATAGTCTATGCTTCTAGCAAAACGTCGAGGCGTTTAACGTCACTGACAGGAGTCAAATGTTAGTATATTTGACGCAGGTAGCCCTAAGGTACCCCATGGGTACCCCTATTTTTCCCGTCACCGTGCGCAGCCTAATATTTGATACTAGCTTATGCTCGCGACTTCGTCCGCGTGGACTACACAAACTTCAAACCCCTATTTCACCCCCTAATAGGGGTTGAATTTTCAAAGATCGTTTCTTAGCGGATGCATATTCGGTAAACGAGTGCGTTTTTGTTGCAATTGGTTTTGGCAGCATGAGTAGGGAGCTTAAGTGGCAGTGAGTTTCGCTGGCTGCGCGCCAGCACGCTGTCCATGCGAGTATGAATGCATCACCATTAGTGACATCTGCTTCCAGTGGCGGTTAGTTCGGGCGCTGTTTCGGCGAGTTCCTGCTCTACGGGCTCGATGCTAACACTAACGAGTGTATAATGACTCACAGTAATGAGTCATCATCATCATCATCAACCAATAGACGTCCACTGCTAGACATAGGTCTCTTGTAGGGACTTCCACACGCCACGGTCTTGCGCCGCCTGGATCCAGCGTCTCCCTGCGACTCGTCTGATGTCGTCCGTCCACCTAGTGGGGAGTCTTCCAACGCTGCGTCTTCCGGTGCGATGTCGCCATTCCAGCACCTTGGGACCCCAACGTCTATCGGTTGTACGAACTATGTACCCTGCCCATTGCCACTTCAGCTTCACAACCCGTTGAGCTATGTCGGTTACTCTAGTTCTCCTACGGATCTCCTCATTTCTGATTAGATCACGTAGAGAAACTCCAAGCATAGCTCTCTCCATCGCCCGCTGAGTGACTCTGAGCTTTCTTATGAGGCCCATAGTTAGCGACCATGTCTCGGATCCACATGTTATCATCACTGGCAACACGCACTGTTCGAAGACTTTGGTCTTCAAGCACTGAGGAATTTTGGACAAGAAGACATCTCGAAGCTTCCTGAACGCTGCCCAACCGAGTTGGAGTCGGCTATAGTAATAGGGATTTCAATAATGAGTACAAGCATAGAATTAAGAAAGAGCATTATAATCTTAATAGAGTATCTTTCCAGGTTACTCTTGCCTAGGTTAGTAGGCAGGTGGAATAATGGCAACTTGCCCGACTTACTAACGAGTTTGTATCAAGCCCTTGGCGGTCAACTAACTTTTGTGTAACTTAGCAAACAAGCACCCCGACCGCGTCCGCTCGTAACAGAGTTCAGAAGATTACAGATCGTGCCGGAGAACAATTCACGATGGCCCGGTATCACCCCGGTATTGACCAAAATGGAGATGGGTCGGTCTGCAAAACACGTCATCTCTTACAATTACTTCTTAAATGCCCGAATCACACACAACGCGCGACGAAGCAGTCCAATACGGCTCCTAGAAGTCTTAATACTTACGAGAAACTGTAAAGCTTGGCTTTTCACTCGTGTAAAGGCGCAAAACAATATTGTGGATGATCGAACTTCGAACTAGCTTCGTTTCCCATGCCAGTTTTGTTGTCCGCAACGAAGGGAAACACACACTATGTTTCGCGGAGCGCGTGGGCTGTCGCAGGGCAAGTGAAGAGCAGGCGTATTATAAACGCGATCACTGCTAAGCGCGCTTTGAGCCACGATCCTGCAGTTTTCATACAGTTTCATGTATAACCAAATCGCAAACACATACGCGCGCGTCCAGTGTGACTTCCTGCCAAATAGCTGTCGCGTTTTATTTATTCCAGCCTTAACACCTGACCCTGTGGTAAGCTTATTTACTTCAACAACAATAAAGGTATCAGTGTCGAAGACATTGTTGCACAACTTTGACGATAAACGCCCGCCCCTGTGACGTGACTCGAGAGAGAAGTTAATAGGTACTTAATACTACTACACTTACTGGAAAACGACTTAGAAACTTTTGTCAAAAACCACATTATAAGCTTGACTGTAATCATGCACCTATTTGAGTTGTTTCAGCGACAAAATTCTGTAAAAACCAGCAAAGTGCGAGTCAGACTCGCGCACCGAAGGTCAGTCTACTAGTAGGTCAGTACTACAGTCGTTTTTTTCGACATTTTGCACGACAAAACTAAAACTATTATGTATAAAACTAAATTAAATCTGTTTTAGAATGTACAGGTAAACCCCTTTCATATGATACCACACTTGGTATATTAATTTTGAAACTTTTAAAGTTAAAAATACTAATTGTTCATGAACACATTTTAATTGTTACACACAATAATAAAAGACGCACTTAAAAGCTCGTGAACGGGTGAGCCGTTTCCTTGTCGGAGTTCATGTTACGTACTACTGCAGGTCGATTCCGGAAAAGTATAGGCGCGCGTTCACGAATTCAATTTATTATTGAATTTATTGAAGCGCAAAATGTAGAATGTCGTTAGCCAAAACAACCGTAAACGCGCAGAAAAAATGAAGTCCTGTATTATTTGCATTAGTCGCTAATGGTTGTGATATTTTGGTTGGATTTGAACCTATGGCCTATCTGGCCTACTAGCAATTCCTTCATAAAAAAGTTCATAAAAAACTTAAAAAAAAAGTCAAAAGTCAAAACGTTTATTTAAAGTAGGTAGGTAACAAAATTACGCTTTTTGATAGTCGTGTTGTAAATTACAAATTGGACACATAAGATTAGAAATAAGTACATTCCAAGTAGCGGGTGAATCCGCTAGCAACAGCTAGATCAATACAATCTTACTCCGAACCAATGTACATAATATTACGGCGTGGAATAGGTATTTCCCGTGCGACGAGTTCCGAATAGATATCCTGGAACCGCATCCAATAGCTGGTGTAATCTAGGTCGGGAGTAAAATGTACAAATAATGTATTCCGCGCGGCGATCCGGGCAGCTTATCCTTTCCGACTTAGCCTTGGAGACCCCATCCCGTGGCCCCTCTCGGCAAGGAATACAACTCTTCAAATACAATTAAGGCTTGCACAAATACAACGCGTGGCGGCGACGTTTTTAGGGTTCTGTACCTCAAAAGGAAAAACGGAACCCTTATAGGATCACTTTGTTGTCTGTCTGTCCGTCAAGAAACCTACAGGGTACTTCCCGTTGACCTAGAATCACGAAATTTGGCAGGTAGGTATAGGTCTTATAGCAGACATTCGGGGAAAAATCTGAAAACCGTGAGTTTGTGGTTACATCACACAAAAAAATTTAAATTGTGGTCATAAACAGCTAATAATTAGGATTTTCAATTTTCAAAGTAAGATAACTACTTATATCATTTTTATTTATTTTTATTATGCATCATAGTTTTTGAATTATCGTGCAAAATGTGGAAAAAATACGACTGTAGTACGGAACCCTCGTTGCGCAAGCCTGACTCGCACTTGGCCGGTTTTTTGTTTGATATGCCTCTCTATACTTTAGTTCAATGGTATTGAATGAGTGCAATGCAATAGTCGAGTGAGTGTGACCTCGTGTTGCGCCACACATGACTGCACGTCACACATGTCACGCTGTATGCTGTCGTGACAATGTGGCGCCGCGCCGGGAACTTGTTGTGCGCACACTTGGATAAACTTGATCGCATATCAAAGAGCTTGCCGCAAGGTGCACACGATTCACGAGCACATCACACCATGTCACGCCGCGCCGTCATGTTTTTGTGACAATGTGGGACCGGGAACTTGTGCGCACACTTGGATAAAGTTAATCGCATACCTATTCAGAGCCTTGCGCATGCTAGAGCTGCACGTGATTCACGAAAGAACTCAACGCGTGTTTCTAATTCCACCTAGATTCTCGACTCTTTCTGTAGTATCTTCTTTTTTTTTGCTTTCTAAACCAGTAGTAGAGTCACAGACACTATAGCTTGTCTTACAATATACAAAACAAAAAATCATACGTAAAAGCATGTGTCGCTTTTGTCAGGCATGACACTATATTTATCTACAACGCGTTCAACGCATGCCGATTGATGGCATTCACGTTCTCAGTACTGAAAGATCTGTTTAGGGAAGCGCGGACGGTACATGTAGTCTACGATCAGCTTTACCAAGGCATGTTGTACACAAGTCGGTATTAGCTACAGCCTATAAGCTATAAGCTAAACTCGACGGAGCTGCAATCCATCTTATTTATAAATGTTATCGCAGATGCCTTACCCGTTTGAGCTTCGAAAAAGCAGCTTTTGATAAATCGCCTGCTTCCAACTCGATGGGTAAATTCTAGCCCTAGCACGAATACCTACCGGATGAATGAATACTTTATATGGCAATGTTAGTTGAGTTTTTCTAAAAATCCATGATTTTCCGGGATAATAAGTAGCCGATGTCCGTTTCCTAGATGCCGTATTTCGTCAAAATCGATTTTAAAATGATAGACGCACTTTCGCATTTGCAAGATTATTAAAGAATTATGATATATAATTCTCTAGTCAAACCTCATATTGAATATCTTATCGAAGTTTTGGGAACTACCGAAAGAATTATGGATTTTGGAAATGGAAAAACATAGGGTTCTCACGGGATTAAATCAAACTCGCAATCCGCGTTTGTTAGTATTTTCGCTGGATTTTAATGCAGTTTGCTTTTCACTAGGAAAGTTTAGGTAGTATTGTACATTCACATTCAACATGGACGAGGACACTGACAATACCACTACTCGTATATTATAGGTTCAGGGTGAGATCCCAACCGTTACTTACCTAGGAGTGACTCTGGACTCGCGGCTGAATTTCGGTAGACACATAAATCTGGTGTGTGAAAAGGCACAAAAAACCATTAAGGCACTCACCTCAATACTCCCAAATACACGTGGACCGAATTCGCGGAAAAGAAGGACTCTTGCTCTTGCAATGCAGTCCACCATAATGTATGCGGCTCCTATATGGGTAACAGCCATGGACAAGGGAACACACAGGAGGACAGTGTTGAGCACCCAGCGTATGATGGCGTTGAGAACCTGCTGCGCCTATAAAACAACATCCACCGATGCTGCCCTCGTACTGGCAAATTTAATCCCAGCTCATCTCTTGGCGAGGGAAAGATCTGAGAGCTATGGACTGAAATTACCAGAAGAAAGAAAAGCCATCAGAGATAGGACCCTGGTTAGATGGCAAGAGGAATGGGACCAGTCTACAAATGGACGATGGACGCATAGACTGATTAAAAATATAAATAGCTGGGTATCCAGGAAACACGGAATACTGACGTTTCGAATGACACAGTGCTTCACAGGACATGGGGTGTTTATGCAGTATACAGAGCGCATAAAAAAGAGAAACAGCAGTAAGTGTATGTACTGCATAGAACCGATAGACGATGCAGAACATACACTGTTCCATTGTCCTCAGTTTCAGGAAGAAAGAAGGAATGTCGTAGCCGAGCTGGGAGGAGAGTTTGGAGTGGAGAGCCTCATAAGCACAATGCTGGAAGAGAAAAAGAAGTGGCAGATAGTTCAGAAATACATGGAAGGTATAATGGAAAGTAAGGAGAAAGACGAAAGAGGAGGAAGATGAGTTAGTCCGCGGCAGTAATGGTAGGCCAACAAGGCGGGAACATTAGTGCTTAGAGAAAGGAGGGGTTTTTAGTCGGTAGGAGTCCGGCACTATGTCCATGAGGATTTTCCCCTCCTAAGCGAAAAAAAAAAAAAAAAAAAAAAAAAAAGGGTGAGATCTATAGAGCGTACTCTGACTTAGCTTAGACTTAAGACAGAGTTAAAACGAGACAGAGCTATATCTGTCACATAAATCTGTCTCGTTTTAACTCAATCTTAAGTCTGAGCAAACTCAAAGTACGCTCTATAGATTCAGATTCAGATTCAGATTTATTTATTTGCTTTCATGTACATTTACATTTATTGATGGTGGGTGCTTAAAGCTAAAAGCTAAATACATGAGACCCTGTCAGGGTATTGCAAATACAATTTTAGGTACAATAAAATGGTAAATATTAAAGATACAATACGAATAGGATTAAAATTATTAAAATTATCATTACTAGATATTAAATATTATTCATTTGCATGCTTATATATTATTATATTATGAGAATGTTGACTAGAATTTATTATAAAGCAAGATCTCAGCCAAGTATCTTTATTGGCCACAACAAACCAAGACTAGTGCTATTATTGTGCGGAAGTGTAACAGTACGTATTATAACGTCTTCCGCAGCTGTTAGAGGAGAGCGCTATTACAGCCAGTAGCGATTCGCAGTGTTCCGGTATTTGCGGGTAGTTGGTAGAATGGCAGAAGCCACGCTTATAAAATTCAATGTAGCGAAGAGGGGATCGTAGAGTCAACAAATGGTAGGAATAAAACGCAGTGCCTCCAAGTATTCTGTCGTAGCCATAGATAAAATTATTCACTTATCAGTGGTCGTAGCTATCTAAGAATAACTTTAAGAGAATTCCCAATACAATTTATTTTTGTGGTGTACTTATTGTGTGGACAAAATATAGATAAATTCGGTCTAGATTCAAAATACAAGACCACAGATTTTGATAACAATATGTACTAGTATCACAACTCTGGTCTTCATCATCATCATCATGATCAACCCATCACCGGCTCACTACAGAGCACAGGTCTCCTCTCAGAGTGAGAAGAACATCGTGAGGAAACCTGCATACCTGAGAGTTCTGCTCCATAATGTTCTCAAAGGTGCGTGAAATCTACCAATCCGCAAATGGCCAGTGTGGTAGACTATGGCTAAACCCCTTCTCACTCTGAGGGGAGACCCGTGCTCTGTAGGGAACCGGCGATATACAATAACGAGCTATATATAGTATAATAAAATTACAACAGTGTGTGTATGCTTGTGTGTGTGTGTGTGTGTGTGTGTATGCGTGTGTAGTGTGTGTGTGTGTGTGTGTGTGTGTGCGTGTGTGTATGTATGTGTGTGTGTGTGTGTTTGCGTGTGTAGTGTGTGTGTGTGTGCGTGTGTGTATGTATGAGTGTGTGTGTGTGCGTGTGTGTATGTGTGTGTGTGTAAGTGGGAGTGTGTGATTGCATGCATATTTAGATGTTAGCTACTTTTTTTACGATGATAGTTTCTTAATTCCTTTTTAAATTTATTGTTTGATAGGTAAGATAAGTCAAACTCCGCGAACTGATTGTTATAAGTACGTACCAAGCGTGGAATTATAGAGTTATGAAATTATACAATTCTTAACATGTAAGTAATATTTAAAAGGATATTTTTATTGGTTCAAGTTTGTAGATAAACATTCGCATTGTCAGCTCACCTCGCGCTGAAGAACAGTGTTTATGTCGGAAACTTATTTTCTTGTTCTCGCTTGTTAGATCCCACTTTATGTAAACCTGCGGGGTGATTACGTAAAAAGTTGCAGTAGCGAGAGCAACGCGACATTAGTAGCAATCCGACAGTTCATTTGCTGTCTCTCTTCCTCTTCTTCTTATTTGGCTTTGTGGCTATTGCCGTCTCTCTCTAGCCGGACGTTTGACAGCAATGATCGCGAGATTTAAACGCCTGTCGCAAGCCTGTCGCGAGATACGTAATCGCCCCGCGGTGCTCTGTAGTGAATCGGCGATGGGTTGATCATGATGATGATAATATTAATAAATGTCTGCTTTTAGCATCTATAAACTACATGTGCATATCAAAAGAACAGTGGGTTGCGGACGTACAAACATAACATCGTGGCGTGTGTATTAATGACTATGGCATTCCGCGCGCGTCTAGGTCGCTTTATAGAGACACGGGAATGCAAGTATTTGGGCCACTGCGACTGATATAGGCGCCACACTCAAAATCATTCCTCGCACCGATGATTTCCCTTTAGAAAATAACTTTTTACTAGGTTCGGCTCGTGAATTTGTCCGCGTGAATCACTTTTTATATCTGGGATAAAATACATGTAGCCTAGATTACTCGCATGATGATCAAAATCGGTTGGACCATTAAAAGTTTAACCCGGACCGAAACAGCCTATTAAAATATATAAGAAGCATTCAAATTGGCCCAGTAGTTTTTCAGGAAAATAAAATGATGTGATTTTTGTATAGTAGTGGTAGTTTTTTATTATTTTTACGGAGTTTAGTTTACGGAGCTAGAAAGATTTTTTTTAAATCACGTTTTTTATTAGTCTTTAAAATAATTAAATACTAACGTCACGCTGTACGGTGTTTCCTTCGCCGTTAAAGCAAGTGATAGGTATTTAATTGCTTGATACGCACATATTAATAATTCCGAAAAGTTAGAAACATGCCGAGATGAACTTTGTCCCAATTAATTCAAATTAATTCAATAAATTTTATTGACAAATATTGCGTTAAGCGGCTTTTACGCAGGCCTGTGAGAGTATTGTACAGTATGTGTTTCAGGATAACAGGGGCGCGGGTGTGGGGCGGGTGTGGGGAGGGGTGGGGTGGCTGGAGACTGCAACTGATTGCCCCCAGCTCTATAAATAGCCAGCCTAGATCCGCTGCAGGCGCCTGATAACGCGCCGCTTCCATCCGCGCTCCCACACTTAGTACGTGGACTTCATCGTTACACCAAATAGGTAGTTTCTATTAAATAATGATTAGCAACACCTCAACACTAGACTCTACTGATTTCTCTTCGTCCGTGAGATTTAGTTTTTGTTAAATCCCAGGGAAAGTAAGTATATGTCAATCTCCAGGTATTCAACTATAGATGGGTACTAATGCAAAAAAATCACGTCGAACCAATGATCCGTTGCGACGTGATTAAATGACAAACCAACAAACCAATAAATCAACAAACAAACACACTTTCGCATTTATAATATGGAAAGTAATATTGGTCGTTTCGCATCGAAACGCAATGCAACGCATCGCATCGCAACGCACCGCATCGCATCGCAACGTAACGCATCACAACGCAACGCCTCGCAACGTTGGCTCATAATTCTAACGGGATCGAAAATATTACTGTAGGTAATTTCAAGGAGCTGTTCAGTTTTTTTTCAGTCTTGACTTTTTCAGTCGTTTCCGTTGTTCCCTGATAATCATCTGGTGCTTTAGTAGTCGCGGGTCTCATTTTATAATGATCGTCATGATTTATTGGCCAACTTATCGCGCTGCCTGCGGGGGGCAAACTAATTAATTTATTCCAGTAAGTAAATCATGACCATGAGCCAGAGCTATAATGAGACAAGGGATGTGAAGGCAATACCGACATCATGTTAGCGGAGGAGCCTCAGAAAATACTTCGCTAAATCAATTAGGTATCTTCTTCTTGAATAATTACCGCAACGTCTTTATTAATTACTAGCTTATGCTCGCGACTTCGTCCGCGTGGACTACACAAATTTCAAACCCATATTTCACCCCCTTAGGGGTTGAATTTTCAAAAATCCTTTTTTAGCGGATGCCTACGTCATAAAAGCTATCTGCATGCCAAATTTCAGCCCGATCCGTCTAGTAGTTTGAGCTGTGCGTTGATAGATCAGTCAGTCACCTTTTACTTTTATATATTTAGATTATTTTTCTCTGCGGATAATCCAATCATTGTTTTGATTTTGTTAGTAAGTACTTGTACGTTACTCATATTACTTAATATAAAATTCGAATTTCACGACCTATCTGTTTAACCAATTATGAAGAAATTTGGTACAGAGATAGCTTACATCCCGGGGATGGGCATACCTGAGCTAATTTTTTACGTGTTCAAAAATTTCCTTGTATTACCTACAATTTTTAGAAGACCTTCTTTCAAAAGTGAGCCTCAATAGCTCAACGGTTAAATGCGTGGACTGATAAACCCTACAACGCGCAACGTGGTGAACGACGAATTGGTCGACGGTTCAAACCCCGCCCGTTGCACTATTGTCGTACCTACTCCTACCACAAGCTTGACGCTGTTGGAGAGGAAAGGGGAATATTTGTCATTTAACATGCCTAATATTCTTTTTTTTAAAAACCGGCCAAGTGCGAGTCAGGCTCGCGCAATAAGGGTTCCGTACTACAGTCGTATTTTTTCGAAATTTTGCAGGATAATTCAAAAACTATGACACATAAAAATAAATAAAAATCTGTTTTAGAATGCACAGGTGAAGACCTTTCATATGATACCCCACTTGATATAGTTATCTCACTTCGAAAGTTGAAAATACTAATCATTAGTTCATGACCACAATTAAATTTTTTTTTGTGTGATCTAACCCTAAATTCACGGTTTTCAGATTTTTCCCCAAATGTCAGCTATAAGATCTACCTACCTGCCAAATTTCATGATTCTAGGTCAACGGGAAGTACCCTGTAGGTTTCTTGACAGACAGACAGACAGACAGACAGACAACAAAGTGATCCTATAAGGGTTCCGTTTTTCCTTTTGAGGTACGGAACCCTAAAAAGTAGTCAAATCTTTAATCCTAAATATTTAATCATCATCCCTGTTTAGAAAATAAATATCTGCCGACCCTACTTAGCGTGACGTGGGATGAAAAATGCTGGGCATTCTTTGTGTTGATTAAACCACGTCAGCGCTTGACGTGACCTTCCCTCCACCTCCCGCCGCCTGCCAGCGCGACAGCCTTCCCCATCAATCACCTCCGACAGCCCATCGACACGTTGCAGATAAGCACCAGATGCTTTTCCAGCTCCAGATGAGTAGAATTGTGTCTAATTTTGAGCTGTTTTACAAGAAGTACAGTAGCCGGCAAAAAATATTGTACATCGACCTTAGAGCTTTCGCCTTCGTAGAGTCTGACTGATTCGTAGAGCGTTGTCTTTGTCACTCTTACCTATGTGACGTTTCGTCGGTCTCAGCGACAGAGACAACGCTCTACGAAACTGCTATCTCTTTCTAAAGGTCGATGTAAAATATTTCCTGCCAGGTACTGTAGGTTAGTTTCTTACGTAGTCTTCATTGCTGAAGGTAATTTGGATACAGTAAGTACTCCTTTCCGCATTGGGGTCTGCCAATCTTGGGCCAACGGGCATACTATGGCCTAAGCCCTTCTCACTCTGAGAGGAGACCCGGCTCAGTAGTGGGCCGGTAATGCGTTGATCATGATGATGAAGTACTCCTTTCATATAGCATAGAGTAGGTACGTTTTTGATTCTAGTCCGTTATCATCTCAGATAACACCTACCGAGTAGTGAAGCGAGACAGTAAAATGTCACTCGGCCGAGACAGTCTTGTGGCTGAGAAATTGCGGCGAAATTGCACTCGTTAAAGTGTTTATACCAACCGAGTACCGGTACTCGGCCGAGGACACTGACTCGCCGCACTGTACTCGGTAGGTGTAATCTGCCCATAACATTTGGTAGTCAAAGGTCACCTATCAGCTATCGACTTGGGGCAACGGTGCGTGACTTAACACGTTTGAATCAGTCGGACTCAACGCAATCATCACCCTCAGTTTTAATAGTAAGCTGTCATTAATTTTTTTTTTTTTTATAAGAATATTAGCCATATTAAATGACTAATATTCCCCTTTCCTCTCCAATTAAGCATCAGGCTTGTGCTAGGAGTAGGTACGACAATAGTGCAACGGGCGGGATTTGAACCGTCGACCTTTCGATTTTCAGTCCACTCCTATACCGGTTGAGCTATTGAGGCTCTAAAAGCTCTCTAAAATTGTGGAGAAGAAACCGTGTAAAGTAGTACTCCTACGTTGTTTATTAAGTTTAAATAAGTCAGTGTTGTTATCTTCAAATATAGTACAGTACGCGACCTTTAGGGAGATAGCAGATTTGTAGAACGTTGTCCCTGTCGTTGAGATCGACAAAACGTCATATAGGCATGAGACAACGCTCTACAAAGCCGAAATGTCACTAAAGGCCGACACTAAAAGTATTCAAATCACCACAAATACTGACCAAACTCTAGATGCCAAGAGAACGTAATAAATCTTCTTGAGAGTTGAGACACATACTTACTTCGATATTCAATTAACGAGATCTATCAACCTCTGTGATCGATTGATTGATGCGCATTTTGCAATGTCGATAACGAAAAATGTAGAGCGCGTTGATGTCTTTTCTATTGGTTTTTTTGCATTCATCAGAGACTAAAGATGGGCGTTATTGGCTATTTACGGCAACGGTTAATCAACAGTTACTTAGTTTCAATACCGATATTGTTAACCGTTGCCGAATATCGGTATCAGAGTTGTGTTTCAACTAATTTAATATGCGCCACGCGCAGCGGTTTCCGTAGTAGTAACAAAGCTAGCTGCCGTATCAATACCGTCTGTATAGCTAGCGCGCGCATATTCACTAAAATAAAACCAATTTTACTTTCATGAATATCGTGAAATAATCACAACCTTAAGTTCATAGCAGTAAAGTTTAATTTGATCATTGACATAGGTCAAACTATAGTGGACGCCTGCACGAATAGTTTGCCACAGTCCAGTTAACCAAAAACATTTCATAAAGATTGATAAACCAAAGAGGACCTTATCTCTATTACTCTAAGGCTAACTGTATTTAGAATGATAGATCAAAGTGTAATGGACAAGTACTTGTACAGTTAAGCCTTAGCGTAATAGAGATAAGATCGGCTTTGGTTTACCAAGTTCTTAGTTACTAAGCCGGTAGCCAATAACCGCTCCTTCTCAGCTTTCAGTGAAAGAAAGAAAGAGAAGGCATAATTATTGCGTTTCTAGTTACCCAAAAACCAAACAATGCATTGTCGGTTGCCAGTTGGCAGTGTTGCGTTGTCAGGTGGTTCGTCATAGATGATAACTGAAAACCGTTGCTAGCTACGACAATAACGCTATGGTACGCTATAGGCACGGCAGCGGTTTTCAGTTAAGTTAAGCTATAGCGGACACATGTCTATCAGAGACCAATTAGATGCGCAGTTTATTACGTTGACGGACAGCCATGTGTTTTTACTTTTATATGGCGAATAGTGAAATGTATTTTAAAGAGTGTTTAACTTAAGTGACTGCTTCTGACATAATATGTAATACCAATTTAATAAGGAAGCGAAATGAAGCGAAGGGTTTCGTGCGTGTCGTCTAAGGGAAAGAGGTTGCGATCCGCGCTCTGGGGCCTACCTGGTTCAAAGGTTGATCATCGCCATTCAGCGTGGCAATAGTGCCAGCTTAATGGGCACCTTTGGCCCAGGGGCAACCAGGGGCGGACTTTTTGACGACGTTTAATTTTAAGTTGGTAAGGTTTATTTAAGTTTGTATGTTTTATTTTAATATTTATAAGTACTTTTCATTTAACATTCATATGTTAGGTAAATTGGTATTACTTATGCGTATGGTAAAGATGTCTAAAATTAAACAATAAACACTAAAGCCATAAAGATAAAGAAACGTTTTGCATTGAGCTTTGTGTGGACATAACTCTTAAGTGCATGTTTAGTAAAGCCTGGCATTACCTACTTAGTAATTGCGTAAACCTGTAATTGCCTATACAAGAGCAGAGACGGATTGTTTTAGGACGTAGGTAATAGGTATCTAGTACACGCTTACGTGAAGTTAGAGTGAGGAGGTGAACCGGTATTGTACGCAGGAATGTACTCATACATAATATATCTTTCGCAGATAGCTAGGTGTATGTATTGTGTATGTTTTGCGGCCTCTACTGGTAATGCTGGCGCGTAGATTGGACTTTTACAGGCAATACAAATCACTACCCATATTATAAATGCGAAAGTATGTTTGTTTGTTGGTTTGTCCTTCAATCACGTCGCAACGGAGCAACGGATCGACGTGATTTTTTTCATGGGTATAGTACAAGACGGAGAAAGACAAGCTACTTTTTATTTTGTTATCCCGGAAAATCAAAGAGTTCCCGCGGGATTTTAAAAAGCCTAAAACCACGCGTAAGAACTCTCGGCCACCAGCTAGTATACAGCACAAAAGTAATGTACCTACCTATAGTAAGAAAGAAACAAAAAAGAAACAAAACACATTTATTTACCAAACTAGGCCACACATCACATCTTATAACTTTAAGAGCTAGTTATTCCGGCGCTTCTTCCACTTGAGCATAAGCCCAACGCGCTTCAAGCAAAAGAAGCGCCGGAACAAACTGTCATGTGTGGCACAACACGAAAAAGGGTCCCAGCTCAGCATTATGCTGTATGCCTTGTTGCACAAGAACATACAGCGCTGATTTTCCGCTGGTACCCTGAACCAGGTGACGCCGCGGAAACAAACTAACAATAACTACTAACAGTAATTCTACAATACTCATTATACGTGAGGGGTACTTATTGACTGCACAAAGAAGAAAGTGCATAATATGAGCATAATACGTATAATTGCGACCTACCCTAGCTAAAGTTAGAGCAGGCCCTCGAGCCTTACAGGTTTCTGATAGATAAGGAAAACTCACACGGTCTGCAATCGTTCGTGCAGCGGTGGCAGTTCCTGCAGGTGCGCGGCGCGGCACGTGAGGCGCGCGGCCGCCTCGGCGCAGGCGCAGCGCGCGCCGGCCGGGCACGCGGCCGCCGCGCACGCCGCCAGCACCACCAGCAGCGCCAGCGCCGCCGCCATGCCTCACCTGGCGCGCCGCGCCCGCGACGCCCGCACGCCGCGCGCGTGCCCAGCACTCGCAACTCCCATCCTCACTACACTCACTATACTCTCACTGGTTCTCACTTATCAACTCGAATATACTCACGCTAATTTTTAGGGTTCTTTAGGGTTCCGTACCCGGACGTATTACTAAGCCTCCAATGCCCGTCCGTCCGTCTATCTGTCAGCGGGCTGTACCTACCTATCTCGTGAATATACCTAGGCAGAGAGTTGAAATTTTCAGTAAATGTGTATTCTATTGCCGCTATAACAACAAATCAAAATAACAAAAATATCAAAATGGCCACACGGAACTTTATTGAAGGTTTTTTAATTCCGTAACAAGTTAGCCCTTGACTGCGATCTCAACTGGTGATAAAATATGATGACGCAGTCTAAGATAGAAGCGGGCTAACATGGAAAGGGTATGGCTGTTCAGAGAGGGGGGTATTTCCAGAAAAAAAGGAATCGTATAATATAGGATCACTTCGTTGGTTCTCTGTCATCTTTAAGACCTTTAAGATCTGTAAACTAACCCAAATTCGCAATAAAGAGAATTGAATTGCATTGAATCTTTCTACCGTGATAGCCTTGTGGTTAAGATGTCCGCCTCCTATTGGGGACGTTGGGGATCGATCCCGGGCACGCACCTTTAGCTTTTTGGAGTTAGGTACATGCGTTTTAATTAAATGTCACTTGCATTAATGGTGAAGGAAAACATCGTGAGGAAACATGTATGCCGAAGAGTTCTCCATAATGCTCTCATGGGAGTGTGAAGGACTATGGTCAGACCCTTATTATTCAGAAAGGAGACCCATGCTCAGTAGTGAGCCAGCGATGAGTTGATCATGATGTCTTATAGCACAAGTAAATGGAGTAATCCGAAAACCGTGAATTTGTAGTTACAAAAAAAACTAAAAGTCTTAAAAAGTGTTATTTCTCGTACGGAACCCTTGGTGCGCGAGTCCGACTCGCACCTGACCGGTTTGTTTGTTTATTCACTATTTCCACTCGAAGCTATGAAGTCGTATGGTTATACAGTGATGTTATTGCTTTATCGAGGAGTTTTAATTCAAAACTGAACAGCTGTGAACGCAGCGCGGCGAAGGACTCGTGAGCAAGATATCGCGCGTGTGAATGCGTGGAGCACACACGTACTGGCAGAGCGACGTCGCGGCGCAAACTGGCGGCGAGGACTGCCGACTGGTGTGTCCGGCGTGGGCTGACGGCTGGCTCGGAGCCGGCGGGCTGGGCGGCGCAGGCCGGTGCCGCGGAGTCTGGCCCTTCGCTCTCGAACTTTTGAATAAAAGTCTTAGCTAATAAACAATCAGTACTTACTAACTTAGGTACATCATCATCATCATCATGATCAACCCATCGCCGGCTCACTACAGAGCACGGGTCTCCTCTCAGAGTGAGAAGGGTTTTGGCCATAGTCTACCACGCTGGCCAAGTGCGGATTGGCAGACTTCACACACCTTTGAGAACATTATGGAGAACTCTCAGCCATGCAGGTTTCCTCACGATGTTTTCCTTCAGCGTTAAAGCAAGTGATATTTTAATTACTTAAAAACGCACATAACTCCGAGAACTTAGAGGTGCGTGCCCGGGATCGAACCCCCGACCTCCGATTGGAAGGCGGACGTCCTAACCACTAGGCTACCACAGCTTCTTCACTTAGGTACACAATAAAGTTAATTTATAGCTACTTACCTAGGTCCTCCCTCGCCTTTTACTATCGGACCGCGAGGCATCGGTTATTCAAAAGTCTGCACACGCTGCTTCCCTACATAGTCGACTTAGCTCGATTTAAATAAAATATAGCCTATAGATTTGCTTTCATCGTTCCCAATACCACGAGGGACCGACAGGAGCGAGAATGAAAGAAAGTGAGGAATTGAGAGTGCCGGCTAGAGTAGGTTAGTCCATGTCAACAGTGCCACGTATACGCAATGACAGGTGAAGGGAACTATGATAGTGATGAAATAGAGAGGGCTCTTCCAGTGATTGTGTCTTGGAGTCCATGTCAACAGTGCCACCTAGAAGAGTAGGTATACGCAATGACCAGCAGAGGTGTAGGGAACTATGATAGTGATGAAATAGAGAGGGCTCTTCCAGTGTGTGTGTCATGGAGTTCATGTCAACAGTGCCACCTAGAAGAGTAGGTATACGCAATGACCAGCAGAGGTGAAGGGAACTATGATAGTGATGAAATAGAGAGGGCTCTCCCAGTGATTGTGTCTTTGAGTCCATGTCAACAGTGCCACCTAGAGTAAGTATACGCAACTGTGATACATAATGACCGCAGAGGTGAAGGGAACTATAAGAAAATGAAACCGTTCTCGCCAGCGCCGTTACGGTGATCGTAACGCGGAGATGATTTTTCTCACATTTTAAGCTACGGCCACACCTGCGCGCCACGAACGCGGGAGTCGGGACGCGATGCGGGAAGGTCCATGACGTAAATCTGGACGTGCACACTGCACACCCATGTGACTGTTGTAGTCACGCCGGCAATCGTTGCGCGGCTGACCGCTGACGTTCCCGCTTCATAGTCGCTTTGATCGCGTAGGTTTGGATGATACTCCTCGAAATTCCATCGAATAACGTATAAAAAAAAGCTACGCTTCAAACATTGTGTTTTGATGATCTCCCTGCCGCAGTGGTGAGCGCTGTCAGTCTTAGTTATATTAAGTGGGAGGTTCGGGGTTCGATACCCGGTAGGAGCAATTATTTGGTGATTCATAATGTCTAAATTATCTCTAGTCTGGTCTCGTAGGAGGCTTCTGTCGTGGCTAATTACCACCCTACCGGCAAAGCATGCCACCAAGCGATGTTTCGAAACAATGACGTGTAGCAACCGATAAGGAGTGTACACAGGGTTATGCGTTTAATAAATCCTCTTCTAGGTTAGCTTGCTTCCATTTTAGACTGCATCCATCACTTACCACCAGGTGAAATCTAGGAACGGCTAACTTGTTTCAGAATTTAATAAAAAAAGTTGTCTAATTGTCTATAGTTTGGTTAGGTATATTACCATTATTCTGAGTATATTACCTACATGAGTGGGTCATTCTCATTGGTCATTGGGTAGTTTATTCTTTGCGATCCAAGGTGGACTGTGATTGCGATTGACAAAATCAAAGAAGTTGGAAGTACTACTACCTACTACGTAGGACAAAATATCCTCGTGTTTGAAACACTTGAAACCATAGATATACTTTGAAATACAAACTTCCAGGCTCAAAAGAGCTAGAACCCAAAGTCATAAAGACAACCACAAAAAAAATTTACATCTTGCATGGTCTGTAATCTGTGTATAGAACCCAGAGCCGTAAAACCAGTTAAAAAAATGTGCATCAACTGTGCAGTGTGCGCAGTGCATGTGCCGTAGATAGAGTAATAAAGGTAGGTACAGGAACGTTTGCTTTCTCATTCACACTAAAAAGAGAGCACAGATAAAGTTACTAATGTGGTAAACAGAGACGCAGCTAACCTATTTTTTGTCCCTTATCGTGTAACTAGTTTTTTTCAAGAATACAAGAATACATACAAGGAATGCAACTTGCAAAACAAACTTTAAGAATTCGTGGCGTAATTGTATTTCCCATTAGTTATTTACTTGTAAAAACGTTTAATACAAATATTATTGATCGGTTAGTACAAATATTGACTACTAAACAATGTTAATAATTATTGTCGTGTTATTCATCGTTACGTCGTACGTCGCTATCTCATACGCGGTTACACAGTACTTCAATCTACCTTTATCTATCTACGGCACAGTGTTTCCATGTACACGGTAATTACCGTAGATGCACCGTAATTCAGCCCTAATCTACCGTCAAGGTAATATGGCCATTACCTTGACCGTGTCACCGTAATACAAAATCACGTTAAAAATTCATAATATACTGCGTAATAGTAGTATTTCGTCCTTATTCAAGAAATTAGGAAGGAGTAAAATGTAAAACTAATGAGATTTAACAAAATATTAATATGAATAAATCCGTATATGAAAAAGATATTGCTATGCTAGGAGAGTCAGATTCAGAATAATATTAATAGCTGATTAAAAAGCTAATTCGTGACGTTTTTTCTTTTAAAAATGACACGGTAATTTACACGGTATTCTTTTAGCCACGGAACAGAAAGAACAGTGGAAGTGCAATTCACCAAAATTACTATAGGAACCGCTGTCGCCAAACTCATACAAATATACCGATAGTCATATATTGCACTACAAAGAAACAAATCATTTGATTTGTCGTTTAAGTTTAGTCAAAACTAGCCTACGTCACAGATTTGGAAACAAACCCTGACGTTCTAGAAATAAGATTTATTTTGCTTTAGCGGAAGAACGTATTTACGAGCTATAGTCACACTCACGTCACACTAGATTCAATTGTCCAATTAATTCCGCTACTTGACCATAGATGGCGGTATTCTAAGTGGTAGCAATTATAAACTTAAGTACGTTAAACATATGGTTGACATTTGCGTGATCGGTCGATTTTTTTCCTCCTCAGCTAAGGCCGCACCGCGTAGCTCAATGAATTACCTATCGATATCGATAGATACTCGTTATTTTGTTCATTCGCAAAAATAAAATTAAAAAGGTAATTATAAAATTGAATAAAAGTGCTGGTATGTATGCATGCCTTTTACAAGTATGCACAAAAAATACTGCAACGTATGAAAATAGTTAAATTTTATTTATTGCCCTTGAAATAAAACATATTTGTTAAGAAACTGGCGTTTCGAAAGTCTTATTTTTAATTTTAATAAACGGTGTATGCGAACATTTATGTATATATTTTTCGACTATTGCCTTCATCAAATCGGTAACGTGATTAGACGCAGGAATCTCCGAATCACTTTGTCTTTTTGAAGAACCTGGAGTGACCACATTTATCATTTTGTGGCTGAAACCAAAATTAAATTTTGAGAATAAATCCGTACTAATATCATAAATGCGAAAGTGTGTCTGTCTGTCTGCTAGCTTTTCACGGCTCAACCGTTCAACCGTTTTTGATGAAATTTGGTACAGCGATAGCTTGCATCCCGGGAAAGGACATAGGCTACTTTTTATCCCGGAAAGTTGAAAAGTTCCCACAGGATTTTTAAAAACCTAAATCCACGCGGACGAAGTCGCGGGCATCATCTAGTACCTATATAAAAATGAATAGGAGAAAAATTAATTAGTGTGTTTATGAATTAAATTTGATATTTAGTCAGTCAATCTTCATACAAAAATATAACTAAGAGGTGGTGTTGTTTTGTATTATAATATCAAGTATTTTCAATACTTACGGAATAGAATCAATCCAAAATAAACTTTATCTTAATTGGTTAAGGTTGATTTGGACTAACCGTTCTATTAAATATTAGTAAATTGAAATAAATTAAGATTTTATAGAAAACAATGAAAATCGTACTTACCGATGATACGAAACACCTCCATTTTTAAGATTTTTTCTCCTACTATCATTTTTACACTCCAAAACGGAACAGTAACATTGCTAGGGCAATATGAATTTATCGCGAGACTACCAACTCCACGCGATGTTACAACGCGACTGGGATCAGTTTTACGTAACTACGCTTAATTGTGGCACGCGTGCCACGCCTACTTAGCACTTCCACTGTTTTTTCTGTTCCGTGCTTTTAGCTAATCCACCGTAATTTAATCTAGAAACACCGTAATTTTAACCCTTGAACACGGTAATTCTCAATTTACATATGGAAACACTGCTACGGCATGTACATTGTTGTCTGTGGTGCATTGCATTTGCTAATAACGATTTTGATTTTACTGAAAACTGAAAACCATTTTACTTTAAAAATAAAAGTTAATTATGCCCGGGAACAAAAATTACAGAAAATGTGAGGTGTGATAGAGTACGTGCAGGTGACATATCATAGGATCTCCGGAGGTCTAACTTTAGAAGCCGAAGGCGCAAAATTATATATTTTGAGATATTTGACTCTTTTTTGTGTTTGTGAAAATGGCTGATAAAGAAAAGAAGAGGAAATGTTTTAAATGTGGCTGCTCGCCGACTGAAGACAACATTCAGTTGTTTCGATTTCCTAAACCTGCTGTAAGGAATCTTGTGCGGTACGTATAAGCGGTTTTAAAAGTGCATGCCTGAATGAATTTTAACATAAGTAGGTATAATATTATGTTAAAATTTATTCTCTATTTATTTATCCTTATACAGACACAATATGACTATATTTACCTATAGTTTTCTGATGAGCATACTGACATAATAACATTGTGTTTGTGTTTATGTCAACCATACCCCATATTTTTTTTAAAATTCAGGTATAAGTTAGCCCTTGACTGCAATCTCACCTTATTTCAGAACGGAGATACCATTAGTTATGTAATACAATTTACTGGTAGCACACCCTATAAAGTGTTTACTGTTACCTATAGGATACTAGAAATACTTTCTTTTATATATGGTCATTATGGTATATATTTGTAATACTAATAAATAACAATATTATTTCTTTTCAGATGTGAACTATGGGCTCAATACATTTTTCCTGAAAGAAACTACTCTTCATCGTCCCTGCAGATGAAGTTGCACAATGAACATAGAATGCTGTGTCAGAATCACTTTGCAGATTTTACTGATTGTACTAAACAGAAGTTACAAAGAACTGCTGTTCCATGCGATGCAAGTCAAAATGCTGTTAAATACAATACAGTACCCTACCCAGTATAAATGCGAAAGTGCGTTTGTTTGTTGGTTTGTCCTTCAATCACGTCGCATCAATATTTCCTGCCGGCTACTGTATTTACTCTAGCCTTGAATGTACTTCCTTGTAAGTAAAGTATGTATAATTTCTACGTACATAAATGTTTTACTTGATAAATAAGTGAATTGTGTTGTTTCAGATAAATATGTTACCATCAGATTCTACATCAACACAGCCCACAGACCACATTGAATCAAACTCAACTGAATCAATCTTGATTCAGTTGGGTTGTGCTCAGAATCAGTACCACTGCCACTGATTTTACTGTTGTAAATTGGGGGTGTCAACATACCTGTCGTCAATAAACCTAAAATAAATAATGATTAATATTAAGATCACGTGACGGCCGACTTCCGCCTTGTTTGCGATGGCAATGTTTATAAATGTACCCCACCTCGACAGAAGAGACACAGTCTTGTATTATAATTCAATCTATGAAGTTCTTCAGCCCAGAGCAAACAAGGACGGCAGGCTATACTCTTATATTTTATTAGGTATTTCTTATATTTTATTGTACTGTAGTTATTTGTTTTTTATAGCTTACTTGTTATAACTGTGTACCAAATACGTTTTAGTTTCTATGTACTATTGAATGTTGTATTGTTTTTAAAATATGTGTCGTGGAGTTTCTTTGCCCCTTTCTTCTCCATGACTTCAACACCTTTGCGAAACAGGTGGTAGATTCATTTGAAAATAAATAGACCTATGCTGAAAAAAAAACAAAATAATAGTTAATAGATTAATCATTAAAGTATTAAAGATCTTACAATAAATGATCAATTATTATTCGACTTGGTTGGTTTTACTTCTGTTTTTATTACCTATCCACTTTTGCTAATTAATTATTTTATGTATTGAGATAAAAGTAAACAATTAGGTTATCAACTTCTAATTATTTTAGAAGTCAGTTTAGATGGTTAGGATTCTAACTTTAACAAAATAATACAGCAGATGCTTTGCTTGATTTTAATAACTTAATGGCCCCGATTCTCTAGTCTCTCTCTAAACTTAATTTAGAGTATCTGCATCCTTTTCTTTTTACTTATGCTAAAAAAGGAACGGAACATGACTTTCATAAGACTCTAAATTTTAGTGCACGTGCAGTGGGTTTGCGAGTGCGTGCTAAAATCACGGGTTTACCATCTAAAAATTAAATTTAGAAGTGTCAAACTGCTTCTGTCCTTTTCATATTACAATAGTAAGAAGAGGGTGCGAGTACTCTAAAATTAGGTTGTGCTTAGAATCGGTGCCATAGGGGCCGATTCTCTTATACACAATCTCTATCTAGTCCTATCCTTTTCCGCAAGCAACATTATGAAAGGGATAGCAATATATTTAGACGTGCTATTAGTTTAGTTTAGAGATTGTGTACAACAGAATTAGCCACATTGTTTTGGCCTTACCTGACAAAATTTACAACTAATTTATTAGTAATCATTAAATTCTATTTAAACATAGTCTAAAAATCTCACACGCGCTAGCTCTTAGGTATGCGCAAACGAAAGCCAATGAGACTTATAAAAGTGGTAGTACTTGTAAGCTATTTTAGGGTTCCGCACTTCAAAAGGGAAAAAGGAACCCTTATCTATAACTTCGTTGCCTGTCTGTCAAGAAACCTATAGAGTACTTCCCGTTGACCGAGTAGGTAAGTAAAGGAAAAATTCCGAAAACCGTGAATTTGTGGTTACATCACACAAAATAAAAATTTGTTCTTGAACATAATTTACTAAACCACATCATGGATGGCGCTGTCCGTTAACTTGCACGGTGGGCTAGGTGTAGGATTAAAAAGTGTTAAGTATTTCGTGTACGATGGTACGGAACCCTTTGTGTGCTAGTCCAACTTGCACTTTTTTTTAAATATTTGCAAGCACCTGATGTTAAGTGATTACCGCCACCCATGAACATTTGCAGCACCAGAGGAATCGCCGATGCGTTGCCGGCCTTCTAGGAATTTGTGGTCCGCCCCTTGAATAACCCCATGTTGTAATCTAGTGGGAACACCGCCGATGGGAGTTGGTTCCACAGTTTGCATGTGCGTGAAAAGAAGGATCTGGCGCAGCGGACGGTCGAAGTGCACCAGACACCCAAGTGGTGAGGGTGAAATTCCTTACGGTGGCGCGCGTACTTGACCGGTTCTTTTTTCTTTATTTAAGCAGGTATCAAAAGAAGTTTTTTTTCTTGTTCTTGTTTTACCATGGAACCCTAAAAAGAGGTATGCTATCATCATTAGCTTGAACAGCATGCAACTCCTTACGTGTAAGGAATTGACTCATGTTGGTAGTTTGCGTGCGTTTGTTTACGATTACATAAGCGCACACATCGATGTGTTGTTAAAACTATTTGCGGAACGGAAGGACGGAAATAGGAAAGAAAGTAATATGGATAAGTAGACCCTGATAATCATTTTTCAATCAATGAATTATGTAATAGTTTTTAGGGTTCCGCATCCGTCAAATTGACCCTGCCGGGAATCGAACCTCCTGTCCTTCCATAATTCCTGTCTAATTGAACCTTCCACAGCTCTCATCTGTTACCACTGCGCCAGGGAGGTCGTTAGAATATAGAGAGAATAGGTACTTATCTAAGCTGTGATAGCCTTGTGGTTAGGACGTCCACTTCCTAATCGGAGGTCGGGGGTTCGAACCAAGGCACATACTTCTAACTCTTCGAAGTTATGTGCGTTTTAAGTCATTATTATCACTTGCTTTAACGGTGAAGGAAATCAACGTGAAGATACCTGCATGCCTGTGAGTTCTCCATAATGTTCTCAAAGGTGTGTGAGGTCTGCCAGTGCGCACTCGGCCGGCGGCGTGGTAAACTGGCCAAAACCCTTTTCACACTGAGAGGAGACCCGTGTTTAGTATTGAGCCTGCGATGGATTGATCATGATGACGATAATGATGACCCGAAGGGTGCCTACTGGACCCTCTTCCTAAGCCTTGGCTGTCCGTCCGTCCGTCTGTCTGTCAGCGGGTTGTATCTCGTGAACCGTAATAGTTAGAGTTGAAATTTTCACAGAATGTGTATTTCTATTGCCGCTATACCACACCACCACCACAAGATCAGTTAGATGGTCGGGACCTCGAGGCACCAGAGCCAGAGGCAGGCCATATGCCAGATGGGTAGACGAAATAGTGGAGATAGCGGGTCGAAGGTGGCTAGCCTCAGCTAAAGATAGAGCCAAGTGGAAATCCTTGGAGGAGGCTTTTACCCGAAGGGGGTCCATACATAAACTTTAACTTTACATTATAATATAATTAGACCTAGGTACTTATGTAAATAATTTGTAATACTAACATACTAACCCTAATTTTAATTTTATAATATTAACTAACTACTAATCATAATTATTTTAAGTACTTACTCTCTATAACTTTATGTCAAAAACTGTATGGAATTAAATAAAGCTTTATTATTATTATTATTGCCGCTATAACAGCAATTATAATAAAAAATTCGAAATGGATGCCATGAAAATTACAAAAGATGGTACGGAACTCTTCGTGTGCAAGTCTGACTCGCACTTGATCGATTTTTTTATTATCCCCCGACGCAAACAGGTGTCGGGTGCTAGGTGTAGTACGCGACAGGTCGTGATGGCGATCGGTGTATGAGACGGGGAGATGCTCCGCTCACCCGAATGTCACCTGCGCTATCCCGCACCGGGTTACCACGGAAGCTGTGCGGGGCGTCTCCACCCCTGTTGCCATAGAGCATAGAGTATTTTTAGAGTTCCGTACCTCAAAAGGAACCCCTATAGAACCGTCCTTTGTTATCTGTCTGTCGTGTCTGTCAATTCGGGGAAATCAAAAATTAGGGTAGGTACCTACTTCCCGTTGACCTAGAATTGTGTTTGGCACATAGCAGTGTCTTATAGCACAAGTAGGAAAGGGAAAAATCTTTTAAATAAGTAATCCTGCTCTCCCTAAGTCCTAAAATGCATTTGGGAATAAATAAAATGGATTATGGAATGATAATGCATGTAGAAATTAGAATAAGCACTTCAATTAATATTTAAGAACTAGTTCAAAGAAAGATCGAAGTTCGTGACCGTGTTAGACCGTAAACTACTGGCTACTCTTTGTAACAAGATTGCCCTTCCCATATCAGTAGGTAATCCCAAATAGAACACAATTCGCCCTATATAAATAGCTAAGTAACCCAACTTGATACTGCCATTTGGCAATGGCAGAGAAAGTTAGCCACCCATCACGCCAATATAAAAGCTACTGACGCTTCCTTGCTCATATCATTTGATACACACGCATGCGCGCGAACGACTGCCGCCACACAATATGCAACACTTATCGGTAGGTACAATACAACAAAAAAATACTCGACAAAAAAGTGAAGTGATAAAAGTGCAAAAGTGGATTTGTTTTGGTGATTAGTTTGTTTGGTGTTTATCAGTGAAAAAGTGATCAGTTTTTAAACTTAAAAATCTGGGTAATGTACAGAAATCCAATAATTATAGAAAATACTAGATGGCGCTAGTAAAATCCTGGATCGCGTTTGATTGTCACATCTTTTAAAAGTATAAAAATATTGTTAAACATATGGACTTTTTAACGTTCTTATTATCGGTAGGTATCAGATAATCTGAAAGTTTTTATAATAAATCGGAATGGTTGTTGAAATCAAAATTGTCGTAGTAATAACAATAGCTATACAGTTCACTCAAATTGGAAGTTAAAAAAACTCGAAATATTTTGCTTTTACCTGCATGCTATTTTTGCAAAATAATTACTATTTTTATCAATATTTTATACCTAAAATCATGACTACTTTGCGCACAGCAACGAAAATCATGAGTTTTTTCACATGCTAAGTACTTAGTTAAATATCTAGCTGATTAAATAAAAATCCTAATGACCTACTTGATTGCCGGACAAGATCCATGATTATTCATAAAGCAAGGAAAGTAAAAGAAAACTGAGCCGTTTTTGTAAAAATTAATAAATTAATCATTAAGTATCAGGGGAATTCGAAGACGAAAGAAAAATGTTAGCGTGAGATGGATACACGCAACTCCGTTACTGCGCTAGTAAAAGTATAAAAGAGTAAAAGCGATTTGGAATATGTGCCTAGTCATAAATCATATTAATGTATCAGAACAATGCACCTAAGAATTCCATAATTCATATAAGAAAATTATATAAATTACATATAATATCGCAAGTAAGATAATAATTTCATAACATGATTAATTTTTATAGTAATTGACAAAAAAATATTGTTATTCAGTTTCTTTGAATATGGTTAATAAATTCATTGTCGTCATCATATTCAAGAATAATAACTTAATGATGTTCATTCCACTTTTACGAAATCCTACAAGTTTTGAAACAAGTACCTAGATACCTAAATATAACATAATACAAAAAATGTGTTAAAAACCAAACCAAAATAATTATAAGAGCAAATTAAAGTAACTAACTAATAAAATATATAATAAAAGCACTCGTGGGAGTAACAACAACAACAACTTTAGAGACGTAAATTCTTTTCAGGCGGCACTCCTGATCACAGCGTTAGTGATAGTCTTCAATGACCGCGCTGTGGACGCGTGGATGCCCAATGTCACCAACGCAGACCAGTTGGCGGTGGAGGCCAAGAACAACGCGGTGACGATCGTGGAAGGGCCAAAATATGAGAAACCGCCGCAGCCTATCCAGCCCGTCATAGCGAACCAAACGAACAGTCCGGAGCTAAGACCCCCGAGTAAACCACCTATCGTCACCGCGGACAGGTTCTTCTTGGACCTCCCCAAACACTACTACAACCCAGCGCAGAAGCTCCAAGCTCCACCGGTCCACCGCCTCTACACCAAAGACCAGCTAAAGCAGTTGAACTCAGTCTACAGATACTCCAACGTGAGGCCGATGCAGCGCGGCAACCTGTACTACAGTAAGCCTCCACCCCGACAGCCACTCCTCTTTGCCGCCACCACCGGCAAACCGACAGTAGCACAGACCCCCAAGTTCAGCATACCAGTCCAGACCATCAACGGCATCCGCACGGACTTCGTGCGACCCCCGCACTTCGCCAGCACCACGACCACCACACAAACACCGACCACCACACGGAGAATTCTACGAACGAAACGGATTTGGCCGAAAAGGATCCTAGAAAAATTAAATATCACCACCCAAAGCAATACTGAAAATAATAACGACACCAGCACGGATGATGCAGACTTGGCTTCGTCCGCGAGTCGTCTGAGAATCAGTTTCGCTGATAAAACTGTATCGACAACTACTTCTCAAACGACCACACGAGGCTATCGCAGAGTTACCAGAACTTCTAAAGTAAAATACACAACACCAGCGAATTTTAACCATATAGAACCGAACGACTGGGTACCAATCTTGCCATCACACTTCGCTAACCGAAAACCTAAAACCTCTCAAACCCCTATGAGTAGACGCTCAGACAGATATTTCGACAGCGATGACTCAGTGTCGAATGCGAAAAATTTACTGTACCTTCAATCATACGGTGTACTTCCCACGAGTCATTCGGAACAGAATATTGGGCCAGGTGTACCGGGGAGGAACATGGTTCTTTTTCGTAAAAAGAAAAAGGCGAATCCCTACGTATTTCCTCCCACGCTCCATCAGCCTCAGTACGCGATTTCCGCAGAGAACACGAGAGCAGCTTTCAACGCACCACCGGCGCACGCACCCGCGTCCTTCCTCTCTCCTCCTTTGAGTTACGATAACCTGCAACCGGAAGAGAGTATCCCAAGTATCGCCAAACCGAGCCCCGCCCCGAAGGTCAAGCATCACCACCACCATCACCATCACCGGTACGTAAAAACTGTGGAGAAGCCTGTCTCAGTACCCGTTAAAGTCGAAGTGCCGAAACCGTATCCGGTAGAAAAGAAAGTTCCGGTACCCGTGCCCGTGGAAAAAGTCAAAGTTGTGGATAGACCCTATCCCGTGCAAGTAGAAAAAAAAGTCCCTTATCCCGTCACCGTTAGAGTCCCTCAACCTATTCCCGTTAAGGTAGTAGAGAAAGAGTACGTGCCTAAACCGTTTCCCGTAGTCCACCACGTCCCAGTTGTGAAACATGTGCCAGTGAGAGTCCCGCACCCCGTGCCCGTGCAAGTCGAGAAGAGAATTCCCTACCCCGTACGAGTCCCTGTAACCGTCGAGAAGAAAGTTCCATATCCGATCACGGTCGAGAAGCAAGTTCCCTATCCGTATCCCGTCAAAGTCTACGTACCCCAGCCCTACCCAGTCGAAAAAAGAGTCCCCTACCCCGTCGAGGTTAAAGTAAAAGAGCCCTTCGAAGTCATCAGACACATAAAAGTACCAGTTCTCAAGCCTTACGCCGTCAAAGTCCCCCACCCTGTACCCGTCACGATCGAGAAAAAGGTTCCCTACCCGATCCGAGTGGAAAAGAAAGTCCCCTATCGCGTCGAAGTTTTGGTTCCTCACCACATATTGAAAAAAGTTCCCATTTACATCCCTAAACCGTATCCCGTAGAGAAGAGAGTTCCCTATCCCGTTAAAGTTCCCTATCCCGTAAAAGTTCCGTACCCGGTAAAAGTGCCCGTTAAAGTCCCGGTCGAAGTTCCCGTTCAGGTGCCTGTGTATATCCACCATCCTTTTCAGATCTTAAACCAGCAGGAGGGCGAGGGCGGCAGCGAGAGTCAGTACTACAACTCCCAGTACAACCCCCAGTACGCGTCCGCGACGTCGGAAAGCCCGTACTACAGCGACGGAGTGTCGGAGAGTTCGTATTACGGGGACGATGGAGAAGATGCCGATAGGATCGGGCGCTCGGGCTCCGACCGGGTGACGAGTGCGCCGCTCCACACTGCAGTGACCGTCCACGGCAACACGGGCTACAACGCAGTCATATCTCGCTCTGACAGCGAGGCCACTACCGTAAACCCTGTGACTACCACGGCGCCTACGAAATCGTAGTAGGTACTACCAAGAGACAGAACTCATAATGCATGTGACAATATGCGTAAATATGTTTATGCGAGTGGCTAGGTGCTAGGTGTAGTGAAAATGGGTGATGCTGTGATATTTGATGAGTTATCATTAGCTTTTTTAGCGAAAATTGTTTCCTTATTTATTTATTTTAATTTTATAATAGTTGTTTACCGCCAAATATGTAAATAAGTTTTAGTAGAAAATGGCGTGCTCTGTTTTAATACAATTAAGTAAATATTTTAGTTAAAATCAGAATTCAGAATAAACTGTATTAAATTCCTCTGCTACGGCTTTAATTTAATTTAAATATTAAAATCATCAGAGGGGCTAATTGCGCAATGTAGGTACTTTAAATCTTAACAATCGATTTCGATCAGCCGGGCTTATTAATAAATCCACACTAATATTATAATTGCGAAAGTGTCTGTCTGTCTGCTAGTCTTTCACGGCCCATCCGTTCAACCGATTTCGACGAAATTTGGTACATAAATAGCTTGCATCCCGCAGAAGGAAGGACATAGGCTACTTTTTGTCCCGGTTAAAAACCTACATCCACGCGGACGCAGTTGCGGGCATCATCTGGTTAAAAAATAATTCGAATTACAGTCGCAGTCGAAGTACAGCTACAAAATGGACCAAAGGATAGTTGCAATCGACAATCAAAATCTCTTCTCTTCAAAATCAAAATGGCGGGATTATCTTCTCACGGTGATTTTGCTGTCGGCGCCGCGCCGGTTCTCGGTACAGTATGATTCCTTTATAATAATTATTTTATTAGTGATTTTACGTGAAGGAAATTCCAGTTATTCTTCAGTGCAGATGATCATCGTTAAAAGAAAACTCGACAAAGCGTGTAACGTTTGTTTTACTTATTAAATAACTAGCTGATGCCCGCGTCCGCGTGGAATTAGTTTTTTTAAGATCCCGTGGGAACTCTTTGATTTTCCGGGATAAAAAGTAGCCTATGTCAATCTCCAGGTCTTTATCTATACCCATGCAAAAAATCACGGCAATCCGTTGCACCGTGATTGAAGGACAAACCAACAAACAAACACACTTTCGCATTTATAATAAGGGTACCTACTGATTAATGCTTTGCGCAATACACCCAGTGCCCGTTGACGATTGGTTGAAAACATCTTCCGGCTTTTGGACAGCTAAATGTTTGATGAATAAAAGATTTTTTTTTTCACAAACGTCAACGTATTAAATTTTATATTAATTAATTAATAATTATTAATTAATATAAAATTTAATACGTATATAAAATATAAAATTTAATAATTATTAATTAATTAATACCGGAATTATGTACTCGAGTCCCGATAACTGACAACCTACATTGCATTATAGTCATTACGCGTGACGAAATGTAAATAGATATTTATTTTTTGTTACATAAAAAATAAACTTTAATTTTAACTTGACGATGTTCACTGCTTCGTCAAGGTAGGTGACAAAAATAAAAGTGCTGCTTATTTTGTGTTTTTGTACTCACGCTATTGAGTTTGAAAGTATTTGTGTTGAGTCGTTGTCCTCGAAAAACATGGTCACCCCAGACCATGCTTTTCGAGGACAACGACTCAACACAACAAGCTTATAACTTCGTAAATTTTCATTATCTACCTTTAATATTTCTAATTTTTGAAAATTTGTATATTTTTTGTATTCCATTTTTTATATTATTGTATATTTTATGATAAAGCTGTGATAGCCTAGTGGTTAGGACGTCCGCCTTCTAATCGGAGGTCGGGGGTTCGATCCCGGGCACGCACCTCTAACTTTTCGAAGTTATGTGCATTTTAATTAATTAAATATCACTGGCTTTAACGGTGAAGGAAAATATGGTGAGGAAACCTGCATGCCTGAGAGTTCTCCATAATGTTCTCAAAGGTGTGTGAAGTCTACCAATCCGCACATGTCCAGCGTGGTAGACTATGGCCTAAACCCTTCTCACTCTGAGAGGAGACCCGTGCTCTGTAGTGAGCCGACGATGGGTTGATCATGACGATGATGATATTTTATGTAAAAATATTCAACACATATTTCGGTTTTTACCTGACTACGGCAAAGCCAAATGGGTTATGATTTTGGCAGTCTATGTATGTATGTAGGTTTGTATTTATATGTGTTCCACTGTACCGGCTAAACTACTAAGCCGATTTCAATGAATGAGATGTCAATTTATTCGTTGTAATCTGTTATAGTTCTAGTGACATAGGCTAGGTACATTTCTCTGACGGATTCATCTGACGGATGTTAGATCCAAAAAAACCGGCCCAGTGCGAGTCATTTTGTTTTTTATGATGTAGCCACAAATTCACGGTTTTCAGATTTTTCCAATTACGTGTGCTACCTATCTGCCAAATTTCATGATTCTAGGTCAACGAGAAGTACTATATAGGTTTCTTGACAGACACTTTAGACTAACGACGAAGTGGTTCAATAAGGGTTCCGTTTTTCTTTTTGAGGTACGGAACCCTAAAAGACAGTTTTCTCAGTTTATTTCCTAGGAATCACCACCCAAGACCCTTGAGGCTAATATTAAGTAGTAAGTTCAAAGTATACAAGATTGCGCGCGTCGATGTTGCAACAGTCGAGTATAGTAGGTTTCAACAGACAGACAGACAGACACACAACGAAGTGATTCTATAAGGGTTCCGGTGCCAACAAGTTCAAATTAATTCCCGTTGTGTAACAGTGTTACTCAACGGGAATGTTTTGAAATTTTAGGCACCTTGTGTCACAGTGTTACACACGGGGGTGTGACTCAACGAGAATAACCCTCCTTTTGTCCTTTTGAGGTACGGAACCCTAAAAACAAGGTGAGTTCAAACGAACCACCTGGCACCCCTCTGCCGGCACCATATTTACCAGATAGGGAAACGTTCTATATCCCGTTAGTCTGTTACGTTAGTTTTTAATCGCATTCGCAGGTCGCACTTGTGCACGATTTTCCGCGCTCGTTCGACTGCGACTAATTGGTGTTCGATGTGTTTCGACGTATGTCTGCGCTTCCTATTCCGTAGGGAGTATTTGTTTTTGTAGGCGTGCTAATAGCACAGAGTAGTTTGTAAATATAATAGGAGTTAGATTAGAATTAGAGCAATCGCCCATGGCGACTTTTTGCAGCGATACAGCTGCAAAAATGTTGCGATACAGTAGCCATGCTTCGTTGGCCCTTCATCACCATCATCAACCAATAGACGTCCACTGCTGGACATAGGTCTCTTGTAGGGACTTCCACACGCCACGGTCTTGCGCAGCCTGCATCCAGCGGCTCGCTGCGACTAGTCTGTCATCAGACGTTGGCCCTTACACAAATACAAATAATCCATACTTAATAATTTCTCCTATTATAAATGCGAAAGTGTGTTTGTTTGTTGGTTTATTAATTTTGTCCTTCAATCACGTCGCAACGGATCAACGTAATTTTTTGCATGGGTATATAGTCAAAGACCTGGAGAGTGACATAGGCTACTTTTTATCCAGGAAAATTAAAGAGTTCCCATGGGATTTTCAAAAACCTAAATCCACGCAGACAAAGTCGCGGGCATCAGCGTTTATTACTGCAAAAGTGTGTCCGTCTGTCTGCTATGGTTTAGACTGCATTATCATTTACCCCCAGGTGAGATTGTAATCAAGGGCTAACTTGTAACTCAATAATAATAAAAAAGATGGACAGACAGATGGACAGCTGTCAGCTGAGGCTTGAAACTGATCCCGTTGGTACCCTTTGGGTGTGGGACTCTAAAACAACAATAACAAAATCAAAATTGAAACTCGCACCTTTAATTTTCTATGTCTTCAATAGAAAACACTTGATAAATAATTAATAATTCACTCTTATATTAAGTTGAATTCAAACACAGGTTCAACCCATCTTTATTTCAGTACAATTTTTATCACTGGGCTATTGAGCCTTTTCAATTTTAATTAAACTTATGAGTTAGTTGACTTGAGCTTTTAATTTAAATTAAACTTATGACTTCGTTGACTACTTGACTTTAACAAACTGCCACTCTAGTTCATAAACGCCCACCGAGGTCTTGTTCTTTTCATCGTAGTCTACCCATTCCTTTTCTGACAAATCTATATCATCAAATTTTTTACCTGAAAAATGCAAAAGTATAACATATTATACTAAATTGTTCTTTCATCCAATTTGTAAACTTATTTATTTATTTATTTTAACTTAGTTTGTATAGATTTAGATTTTTTAATAATCCCATGGAAACTATTTGATTTTCTGGGATATTCAGGAATGAAATGTTAAACGGATGGGTCATGAAAAGGTAAAAGATAGGCTTGAAATAACTACCTTTTCTTATCTTAAACTCAGTTATGGTTCAGACAGACAGATTATGATATTAGTATAAATTATAGCATCCCTCCTGTCATATGGGAGGTTAATAATTTTAAACAAGTTTTTAGGATTCATTAAAAATAAGTTTAGTACTGTACCATAATCCTCCGCCTCCGCTATCCAGCCTGACTTTGGCTCAAAATCAACAGGCTCCACGCCTCTGCAGTCAAATGTCACTATACTCTTGTATTTACCAGCATCATTGTTTGAGAAAGCTCCTAGAATAGATGAGAAAACATACTTTATTTAACCATTGGTACTGATTCTGAGCACAACTAAATTTTAGAGTGTTCACATCCTCTTCTTACTAATGTAAGAGGATGTAAAAAAAAAAAAAATGTAATATGAAAAGGACAGACACAACTTGACAGTCTTAAATTTAATTTAGAGCTGTCAAACCTAGTGATTTTCGCTGCCAGTCACAGCCCTATTGTTTAAATTTGTAGAGTGCACTAACAGTTAGAGTCTTTAAATGTAAAATTCATGTCCTTTTTTAGCAATATTAAAAAGAAAAAGATGCAGATACTCTAGCAGAGTATCTGCATCTCTCTAGAGATGTATCTTCTCTAAGTTTAGAGAAAGACAAGAGAACAAGCACCAATATAATTTTTATCAATGAAATTCATTTATTCACATTACAAGTCCGTGTTTCAGTCACAGAGATTTTTCAGTAGATTTAGAACAAAATAACTGTGACAGGCAGACAGATAAGACGGACACACGATTCAGTTTTTCATATGAATGCAATGGAATCCTATAAATGCGGCACTACAACTCCAGATTAAGATCATAGCTCATTAGAGCCACCCGGCACCCGACCTACACCGCCTCGCCTCGTGCGGTTAGACTTCTTTATTTAAGGACATACGCTCACTACTTCAACCCTGTAACGTCAGCGGATCGCCTCGCTCACAAGCTGTCCACGCGTGGACGGCAATCTGCTCGCGTGCTTGTCTCGCATTGACTTGGCTTAAAAACAATAACAATCAGGCAAGTATTTAAACGAAGATAAAAGGTTAGATTATGTCAACATACCGTTGCTCCCTTCGACGACATCGATGCTGTTTTCCCTAGAACACAGTTTACACTTGATAAGCAAGTTAGTCTCGGACCTATTATGCTTTTGGGGTACTTTATCAGCCTCCGTAAGGTCGTGAAACTTTTCTGAAACTTCGCCACAACTACTGCATTTCAATTTCAAGAACCATTGATAATGTGGATGGTTTGTGTATAACTTCTCTATCGATTCTAGCGTTGCTCTTATTTGTAGTGATATTTTCACCATTTTGAAGTGAATTTAAAGCGTATTTTAATCCGAATTCAAAAGCTTTGTTTGATTTTTATTATAAAAATCAAAACAAGTTTTTCATTAAGTAACGTCAATTTGACATTGAAACTTTTTAAAACTTGTTTTACGGCTCTGGGTTCTATCCTTTTGTGTCACAGAGTATCAATAGTCCATAATTTGGTTATTTATTCTGTGTTTTCAATACTTTAGACGTTCCAATTTGTTGACACCATGACACCGACATGAGATGGTTGGTGTGATTGGACCATAAATAGTAGAATATGTTGGCTTTCGGCAGTTAGAACCTCGGAACCATAGACCAGTCTGGCTAACGGAAGTCACAGAAAGTAGACTGGAAAAGCGCGGACAAATTAAAAAATATTAGTATGGCAGCCCCAATAGACTATTTTCTAAAATCTTTTTCGAAGAACCAAAGGTTAAATAAAATTACATTGCAAGTGTTTACATTACTTTTATTGTACCTTTATTATAAATATAATCCTGAATTATACAAGATTATTATTTATCATGATGATTAAACAGTGCAAGCTGACTTTGAATAATAAATTAATGTTTTAAATTTTAACTGAATCGTAGGTTATAAATGCGCAGTCAAATCTTCTGCAACTATAGTATTATTTACTACTGTAGTAATCGATTTTTTTATACCTAGATTATTTTGACACTTATATCTAGTAATTGTAGGAATATCACATTGTAATAAATTATAGTATGCGATATTTTGAAATGGCAATCAGGGAGGGAATGCTTTGCACACCCCCCCGCATTAACCCGATGCGGGCGAGCGCGGATGATGTGCGGGTGTCCGGGGCGTGGCCCTACGATGGCAATCTCAACCTGTCGCGGACTATTGGTAAGAAAGCCTTTCCACAACACAATACTTGCGGTGCGACGTCGCATCATGGTCGCACCGCAAGTATTGTGAAAGGGCCCTTACAGCTGAAACTATACTGGATCCACATTTTTTTTAATTTCTCGGCAAAGGCACCACTCTGATAGAGTTTCCCTGTGTATCCGTGTTTAGTGTGAGGCCCATTTCCTGTAACAATTCGTTGTCTATGGGCCCTTGGAGAGTCATTTTGGATATTACCTCCTGAAAAAAAATCGTAAAATACTTAAATAATTTAAACCAAAGAATTTTCATGTTCTAGTACCTAGTACAACAAGAGTTATTATATGGTATAATAAGTCCCGCACATTGCTAATGCGCGTGGCGGCCATTTTAGTGACGTCATTTCAATGTTCATGGGATATGGTTCCAGCGCAATAGCAATTTGCGGGATTTATCCATCCATCCATGGTTTAAACAAAAAAGTAAAACAAGCCAAGTTCATTTATAAAATTGCTGAACCAATTTTAATAGAGAATCAATTGAATATCGAAATCCCCACTACTTCTCTTAGAACGAGAAGGGTTTTAGGCCATAGTCCACCACGCTGGTCAAGTGCATATCGGCAGTCTGCACACATCTTCGAGAACATTATGGAGAACTCTTGATGAAGATTTCTCAGGATGCGATGTTTTCCTTGTGATATTTAATTACTTAAAACTCATAACTCCCAACGCACATAAGCTATCACCGCAATTATAAAAACCCCCAGATTCCCGGCATAAAAGACCAAATCGGCGATAAGAATGAAGAAGGAGTTTACTTTAGTTCAATGAATATCCATACTAATATTATAAATGCGAGTGTGTCTGTCTATCTATCTCTCTGTCTGTCTGTCTGCTAGCTTTTCACGGGCCAACAGTTGAACCGATTTTGATGAAATTAGTACAGAGTTAGCTTACATACGAGGGGAAGGACATAGGCTTTTTTTTATCCCGGAAAATTAAAGAATACCCGCGGGATTATTAAAAAACCTAAATCCACGTGGACATCATCTAGTTTTAAAATAAAACCTACATACCTGGTTTTCAGGACAGTTTTCACAGAGATTCCGTACTGCGAAGATAACCCATTGCATAATTACTGTTATTTTATAAGGAACAACATTGTTTCTTACGACTTTTTTAACGGTTTTAAAGCAGGAAAGTTTACTTTGGACTTGGATGTCTAATCTAAGAAAAGAAAGCCTAATCTAATAGTCTAATCTAAAGAAGGGAAGATCTAAGGAAGGAAAGAAGCGAGCCACCTACCACAAGCCACATAGTCAGAGCGTCGGGCCACTTCCTTTGCCCGCCAAAAACCTTTGGCGGTCATTATTTCTTAAACAGTAGGTAGTTTTTAGGGTACCTCAAAAGGAAAAAGGAACCCTTATAGGATCACTTCGTTGTCTGTCTGTCGTATCTGTCAAGAAACTTACAGAGTACTTCTCGTTGACCTAGAATCATGTTTGGCAGGTAGGTAGATCTTGTAGCAGACCTAACAATCACCTTGAGGCTCATATGAAGTAGTATGTTCAAAGGATACAAGGATTGCGCGCGTCGATGTTGCAACAGTCGAGGAGTATGGGGATAACCTCCAGCTCTCGCATCTGAAATTATAGACATCTTTTTAGTTTCAACATTACGACAGTTATGAAACTTGTAACTGTTAGCTTATCTAAATATATAAAAGGAAAAAGTGACTGACTGACTTGACTGATCATCAACGCACAGCTCAAACTATTGGACGGATCGGGCTGAAATTTGGCATGCAGATAGTTATTATGACGTAGGCTTCCGCTAAGAAAGGGGTTTTTGAAATATCAACCCCTAAGGGGGTGAAACAGGGGTTTAAATTTGTGTAGTCCACAAGGACGAAGTCGCGAGCATAAGCTAGTATTTTTATAATGACTGAGAGAAAACAGGAAGGTTTGGGTGAAAATGTGAAGCAAATTGCATTGTAAAAAAACTGGCCAAGTGCAAGTCAGACTCATGCACTAAGGATTCCGTACTACAATCGTATTTTATCGACATTTTGCATGATAAATCAAAATTGTTATGCCTAAAAATAAATAAAAATCTGTTTAAGAATGTACAAGTAAAGCCCTTTCATATGATACCCCACTTGATATAGTTATCTTACTTCGAAAATTGATAATATTAATTATTAGTTCATGACCACAATATTTTTTTTGTATGATGTTACCCTAAATTCACAGTTTTCAAATTTTTCCCCTAATGTCTGCTATTATTCTATATCTGCTGAAATTTGGCATGCAGATAGTTATTATGACGTAGGCTTCCGCTAAGAAAGGGGTTTTTGAAATATCAACCCCTAAGGGGGTGAAACAGGGGATTGAAATTTGTGTAGTCCACGCGGACGAAGTCGCGAGCACAAGCTTGTTCAATTATATATTTTATTTAGTGTTCACTTCCTTTGATTTCTTCTTACCCTGGTAGAGATCACGGCGCTATACCAGCCCCCCCAGTACAGTTGGTAATCTGACCTGTACATAAGTGATAACACCTGCCAAGTGGCTGATAGTCCAGAAATATATGGAAGCCATCATGGAAAGTAAGGAGAAAGACGCGGCAGTAATGGTGGGCCAACACGGCGGGAACATTATTGCTTAGAGAAAGGAGGGGTTTTTAGTCGGTAGGAGTCCGGCACTATGTCCATGAGGATTTTCACCTAAGCGAAAAAAACACGTGACAACACCTGTACAGTGTACATAGGCTAAGAAACGACTAGGTCCAGTGCGACAAGGCTCTCTTGGCACTTGAATGACATTGGCAGGGGGGCGCTGTTGGAGAACAAAGGCTTTGAATATTCAAACAAGAACAAAGGGGACACTTGACGGCAACGTTAGTTCAGATTTTCGCACTGTATGTGACATACGCAACTCTCACCTGTCTCTTGTTCTCCTGGTTCTTCCAGCACAGGTTGGCGAGAGTCCTGACGAGGGACGCCTTGAAGCCGAACGCCACGTGCCTCTCCACCGTCTCCACGCTCGTCACGGTCTTCTTGTCGCACTGTTGTGACATATGCGGCCCTCACCTGTCTCTTGTTCTCCTGGTTCTTCCAGCACAGGTTGGCGAGAGTCCTGACGAGGGACGCCTTGAAGCCGAACGCCACGTGCCTCTCCACCGTCTCCACGCTCGTCACGGTCTTCTTGTCGCACTGTTGTGACATATGCGGCCCTCACCTGTCTCTTGTTCTCCTGGTTCTTCCAGCACAGGTTGGCGAGAGTCCTGACGAGGGACGCCTTGAAGCCGAACGCCACGTGCCTCTCCACCGTCTCCACGCTCGTCACGGTCTTCTTGTCGCACTGTTGTGACATATGCGGCCCTCACCTGTCTCTTGTTCTCCTGGTTCTTCCAGCACAGGTTGGCGAGAGTCCTGACGAGGGACGCCTTGAAGCCGAACGCCACGTGCCTCTCCACCGTCTCCACGCTCGTCACGGTCTTCTTGTCGCACTGTTGTGACATATGCGGCCCTCACCTGTCTCTTGTTCTCCTGGTTCTTCCAGCACAGGTTGGCGAGAGTCCTGACGAGGGACGCCTTGAAGCCGAACGCCACGTGCCTCTCCACCGTCTCCACGCTCGTCACGGTCTTCTTGGGCGTCGTCATGTCTATCGCTCCTAATCTGGAACACAAACTACCGTCATCAGCAAAAACTACCTTACATTCATCAGCTAATGGTGGTTTCCTTGGATAATATGGCAGTACTAGATCCTTTCACATTTTGAGACCACAGAATATTAAGGCAATATGGTCTGGTGGGACGCTTCGGCCGTGGCTAGTTACCACCTTACCGGTAAAGCCGTGCCGCCAAGCGATTTAGCGTTCCGGTACGATGCTGTGTAGAAACCAGAGGTGTATGGGTTTAATAAATACTGCCATACCTACTTCCATGTTAGCCCGCTTCCATTTTAGACTGCATCATCACTTACCACCAGGTGAGATTTCAGTCAAGGGCTAACTTGTATCTGAATAAAATAAATAAAAAATACGACCAACTAAGATTAAGTGGCCAAGTGAAGTAAGCCTGGCTTGTTCTTACCTTGATTTTTGGCTTTCCGGCGAATCAATCTTCACCAAAGGCACTTTATTAGCAATATTTTCCTCAGATATCTTCACTTCTTTCACCGGCTCAGCTTTCTTCTCCACGTTACTATCAACTCTTGTCTTTTCCGACGAAATTCCTAATATTTTCTGCAGCTGCTCGCTCAAATCGAAATCTGTTGACAGGTTTTGACTTTTTTTGACCTCTTTTGGAGTGTCCGGAGACTGTTTTTGCGACTCTGTTTCTTGTTGTAGTTCCGCTAGAGGGGGGGATATTTCGCTCGGCGACGCTTTTACTTCTTTAGTTTCGGTTTTGGGTACATGGATTTCTGTTGGGGGATCGTTTGGTGAAGAATCCTGGGAATCTGTTCTGCTGGATTCCTGCCAAGCCAAAGTAATTATTCCATAATACCACTTTATCATTCATCATCATCATCAACCAATAGACGTCCACTGCTGGACATAGGTCTCTTGTAGGGACTTCCACACGCCACGGTCTTGCGACACGTCTGATGTCGTCCGTCCACCTAGTGGGGGGTCTTCCAACGCTACGTCTTTCGGTGCGAGGTCGCCATTCCAGCACCTTGGGACCCCAACGTCTATCGGTCTTTATCATTAGGTATCTATATTATAAATGCGAAAGTGTTTGTTTGTAGATCTATTGGTTTGTCTTTCAGTCATGTTGCAATGGAGCAACTGATTGATTTTGATTGATTTTTAGGGTTCCGTACCTCAAAAGCAAAAACGGAACCCTTATAGGATCACTTTGTTGTCTGTCTGTCTGTCAAGAAACCTACAGGGTACTTCCCGTTGACCTAGAATCATGAAATTTGGCAGGTAGGTAGATTTTATAGCTGACATTTGGGGAAAGCTCTGAAACCCGTGAATTTAGGGTTAGGTCACACAAAAAAAATTAAATTGTGGTCATGAACTAATAATTAGTATTTTCAACTTTTGAAGTGAGTGACTATATCAAGTGGGGTATCATATGAAAGGTCTTCACCTGTACATTCTAAAACAGATTTTTATTTATTTTTATGCATCATAGTTTTTGAATTATCGTGCAAAATGTCGAAAAAATACGACTGTAGTACGGAACCCTCATTGCGCGAGCCTCACTCGCACTTGGCCGGTTTTTTATGATGTATCCACAAATTCACGGTTTTCGGATTTTTTCCTTTACTTGTGCGATAAAACATTGCTATCTGCCAAATTCCATGATTCTAGGTCAACGGGAAGTACCCTTTAGGTTTCGATTCCCTTGACGGGTTTTGACAGACACAACAGACAGACAGGCACAATGATCCTATAAGGGTTCCTTTTTTGTCTGGAGGTACGAAACCCTAAAAACCTACTTTATAATCTAGGTATAGATAAACCCTACCTGTAACTCAAGTCTAGGCTGTAGCCCCACAGGAATAACCTCCGCTATCGTATTCATACTGCCCGTCGGTGACTGAGCATCAATTATCAACGGAGGCTCGTTATCATCACCGATATCAATCTTGTGTTCTAAGCTTATCCTTCTCGTCGGTAACTGAATCCGATCATCACCTTTGGGAACAGAACTGCTCCTTTTGAAGGCAACTTTAGTCAATTCACTGTCCACTTTAGCGTTGGTCCCTTCTGAGGAGCTCCTTATGTTTTTGTCGTGCATGTCAAACTTTAAAGGCACGTTTTCTAAAGGGTTAAAGTTGTCTAACTTGTCAATGTATGGTGGGTTGTCGTTGCACTCAAAGTATTGTTCACTGCTTTCTGATTCGGTGCATTCAGATGTTGTCTCGTTGCATGACAGCATGTTGTCAGCCGAGTCGTTTTTGCAGAGGGGATCTAGAATTTGATAAATTCAGAAGTGATTTTCCACAATTTTCCACTATGAACTTTCGGCAATGAAAGTCTATGAATTTGTTAGTGATTCTTTCAAATTGTTATACATAGTTTTAGATTTAACAAGAATAGCCCAACTTTCATACAAAATTAGGCATTGTTGTTTCAACTTTAGTTTATTTTTATTACCTAGTAGCTTTAGTTTTAAGTTTGCGTAATAATTATCACCACTATATCTTACAAATCTAACACCATACCAGACCATCAATACGAGTAATTTATTACCTATTTTGAATAAATCATTTGACTTTGACTTTGACTATTTTCAAAATGGCTTGACACACACACAGAGATTGAATAAATCTATTCCTGCCAATTATAATCTGGATATCTTTAAAACAAGAGTGAATAGGCACCTTCTACGCAAACGCGTCCCATCTTAGGCCACATCATCACTTCCCATCAAGTGTGATCATGATTAAGCGTGCACCTATCTCTATATATAAAAATGAATCGCTGAATGTGTTGCTGATCGCAAATCACGAGAACAGCTGGACCGATTTCGCCAATTCTTTTTTAATAATATTCCTTGAAGTATGAGGATGGTTCTTACGCAGAGAAAAATTTAAAAAATCGCCAAATGTTTCCACGGGATTTTTAAAAACCACACGGGCATCAGCTAGGAATAAATTAAAAAAAAAATTACACAATCAGGGGGCTGAACCCTAAAAGCACTTACTTTCAGGTGGAATGTTAACAGCTGGCATGTCTTCATCATTGACCAGCTGTTTGCCCGTCGCTGCATACAACTTGTTGATAGATGAGAAAAAGTTGTTGCTTTCCTTGCCCAGCTTGTGTATTGCACGCAACAGGACTGAAATACAATGTTTTTATTAGAAGCTAAATATATAAAAGGAAAAGCTGACTGACTGACCGATCTATTAACGCACAGCTCAAACTACTGGACGGATTGGGCTGAAATTTGGCATGCAGATAGCTGTTATGACGTAGGCATCCGCTAAGAAAGGATTTTTGAAAATTCAACCCCTAAGAAGATGAAATAGGGGTTTAAATTTGTGTAGTCCACAAGGACGAAGTCGCGAGCATAAGCTAGTATTTTTATAATGACTGAGAGAAAACAGGAAGGTTTGGGTGAAAATGTGAAGCAAATTGCATTGTAAAAAAACTGGCCAAGTGCAAGTCAGACTCATGCACTAAGGATTCCGTACTACAATCGTATTTTATCGACATTTTGCATGATAAATCAAAATTGTTATGCCTAAAAATAAATAAAAATCTGTTTAAGAATGTACAAGTAAAGCCCTTTCATATGATACCCCACTTGATATAGTTATCTTACTTCGAAAATTGATAATATTAATTATTAGTTCATGACCACAATATTTTTTTTGTATGATGTTACCCTAAATTCACAGTTTTCAAATTTTTCCCCTAATGTCTGCTATAAGACCTACCCACCTACACCACCCAAGTTTTATGATTCTAGGTCAATGGGAAGTACCCTGTAGGTTTCTTGACAGACCGACAGACAACAAAGTGATCCTATAAGGGTTCCTTTTTTCCTTTTGAGGTATGGAACCCTAAAAAGTAGCGTTGAGAAAGTTTTACTTACATGCACAGTTAATAAACAAAGATGTATCACTTTGCAAGCAGTCCATATAAGTATCCATGCTAGATGCGGTGGCTATGATCTCCAATAGGAACACCACTTCTTGTGGTTCTATAGTATTTACATACTTATCAACAGTCTTCAATATACAGTCCGATTTACTTTTAAACTCATGTGCCATGAACTTCACAAAGTTTACTGATACGTTTATATCCTGTGTCTCCGTAGACATTAATATGTTATACGCCAAATTTAATACCAGCATACGACATTCAGGGTCCAATTTTGAGTACAACTTCTCTATATATGTATTCTCAACGCCGATTAGATATTCAATTATCAAATGAGGGTATTCTGAGTTACCATTGATATACATGTAAGCTAGAGAGTTTAGTAGTGCAACATCGTCAGGCAAAACGTTCGGCTGACCCAATAGTATATTGTAGATAATCATAGCCGCGGCTGTAGCAATCTTTTCATTTTGTCCGATTAACGAATTAAGGATTATCGTATCAAATTTATTCCAAATCATTATCTGGTTAAAAGGATTGTTAACTACTAAATTTCCTAAAGTTTGTATCAGTATTGTCATACACGATTCGTATTTCTTCTGTAGTTCTTCGTTTATTATATCAACGCTTGGATGCTGGAATTCTGTAGCCAAAATCAACATGGAGTCAAGTATGGACAGTTCTTTGGATATGTATGTCTGCATTTTGGTGCCCGCTGCCGCACAGGAGCGAACGAGACGCAAGCATTGCTCCGCTACGGCTAATGTACTGCGATTGTAAGAGGCTTGTTCGACGTCCAGCCGCATTATATGTAGGACTTCGGCTATAAGACGTAAAGTATATTCCGATGCTTTCTTACTAAAAAAAATAAAACAAGTTCAATTAAACCTTTACAACGGAACGTCCAATATGAATACTTAATAAAAACAATAAAAGCATGCTCACGGTCGCAGTCTACCGGTCTCTGCGTCTCGGGAAAGCTGAGCTTCGGCACGCAACATCTCCTCCACGGCATCCCATTCTCCCGTCTCTAATTGGAAATTAATAAGTTTGGCATCCAATAGAATCTCCTCCGCAAACCACACACTTTTATCTCGTGACATATTTTTAAATATTAAAAGCACCGAAGATTATTTTCCCCAATTATTTTCAATTTTTCTGAAAATTGGAATAAATTAAGAATTTGACTGCATGTTGACACTTGACATGACCTTTTTGGTCGGTGACACTTGACGTCTCACGTCACAATATAAGTGTTCCCATTTACGATTTTGGTTTTCCCCACGAATGTAAAAATAATTTAAAAATGGTTCGAGCGCACTTTTTCCAATTGGAAGCAAATAGGTACAGTACGCGCGGCGAGAGTTTGGCTTTGACCGTTATTGCGCAGAAATCAGAAATTGGGTATCAACGGGCAATTAGTGGGGTGCGGGGCGGGTGTGTAGGCGCACGCGGTGCTCTGATTGGCGCTCCACTGCTCCAGTCGTTCCCTGCCTCTGTTTGTACAATCACGTTCACAAGTGAATTGCTATTTTCGTTAATTGTTTATTATATAAGAATCTGAATAGCACTGCTGCTAAGACTTTTTTTTAATGTTAACTTTTGTATTTAATAATTATTTTAAGTTTTCTTTTGTTTGTATGTACCAATTTTACATGTATCTTGGAATAAATAATTTTATTAAAAAACAATTATTTAGAATTTTCATCGCTGTCTCTGTAAACTTTAAAAGGAAATAAACATTTTATATAAGTAAAATAACTATCAATAGTTTTAATAAATGAAGAAGTTTATCTATTTCGTATTATTTTCTAGCATTATTACCACTGTACATGAATTTTGACCCACTCAAATATCCAACCTGGTACATAAAAAAGGAAAAGTATTGTGTGCGTGACAGTACCCATGCGCAGTAATCCCCTCCACCCGAAGGTCAAAGCCAAACTCTCGCCGCGCGATCTGTACTGTACAGAAGCACCAATCCATGTTTATATATCTTTTTAAGCACCAAATATCTGTGCCACTAGTTTCTGTAATAATACGACCTTAATTAAATTATGACTCAAAAAATATAATAACAGCACTTAAGCCGTTAATAGTATAAGTCGTTTCACCTTAAAATATGGTATAATCCCTTTAATGAAAACACAACCTCATTGTCATTGTCAGTGTCAATAATAATAAAAATTGTAGGTACATTTATTACATAGAAAGACAAAATAGAGATGATTTTTTTAGATAGGAAAGCGAAAAAATTTATTTTCACTTGCTGTTTTGAAAACTTTAGCCACAGATATTCAGGCAACCAGCATGCAACATATTATTAAGCATACATAAAAAAATATTTTAAAACCACGCTATGCACTCAAAAGACTAGAACTCGGAGCTGGGAGTGGCATTTAAAAAGTAGTAGGTAAGACAAGTGCGAGTAAAAATTCGCCACGAGGGTTCCGTACCTTTTTTATCTTAAACCTTTTATTTCTTTATGGATCTCGATTTTCCGTCAAGATTAATCATTAAAGTACGTAGTTGTTCGCCTTGAACTAGGACCTCGCGTTCTATGAGTTTTGTACTTTGTTATTGTCCAAAACTGTGAGGCAAAATACCTTTTAATTTCAAATTGTTTGTCCAACCAACCATCAAAATGCAATAATTTATTATTTAACACGAATGTGAAGTGTTGATAAATAGTAAAAAGTTTTTGCAGGGAAAATTCAGACAGGCACTTGCTTTTTTCATCCCTTTCAGAGAAATTGTGTAACAATTTTATTTTTATTAGATACTTGACATTTGACAACTTGTTTACCTACCTACTGCATTTACTGTTCTTTAGAACAAAAGAAGAGAAGTAAAAGAACTTCTTGTACTTCTCTTCTTTTGTTCTTAGTGCCAACTTAGTTCATACTCCAACCCAAACTCAATGCACTTCGTCAGTCTCAAGTAGGTAGCTTGAACTTGAAGCCTTGAAGGAGGCACTAAGGAGTGTACTATAAATAATAGAAGGGTTAGATTAATTTGTTGCATATAACAATTACTAGCATCATAGAGTTAGAGTTTTTGTGTTTAATATACGGAACCCTAAAAATGAATGTTCCCGCCTCCGCCTCACCTGTGTCGACTCGTTCGACAGCGTTCGACATTCGGTCGAAATTCGAACGAATGAATAAAAGGAGCAAGCGGTGAGAACTGAGAATGGCATTTGTGCGTGAAATTGTTTTAGTTTTTTGTGTGAACAAGTGAATTTTTCTCACAATATTAACCTCTCGATAGTGCTCCCGTGTTTGAGTAATAAAACACCCTGTAAAGTGCCGCCACAGTGATGTGAAGTGATAAAAGCTTGTCTTTAAAGTTAAGTGACTGGGGTGGTAACTGGTGACCACGGATTTTGTTGCTGTTACAATGGACTGACTTCCCGCTAACGAAGGAATTTAAAACATACGGTGAGTCATCGACGTTCCTGAGATATAATCGCACTCGTTAAAAGATGCATTTCTTGATATAAATAGTTGACATGCAACTCATAAACTCAGCTCGCGAGTTCGCTTACAAAATTTCGATAGTCGACACTGGACAGTGTTCGGAATTCAAATTGTTTTTCCATTTCTGCATTCGACTTTCAAAATTAAAATTCCAAAACACTTCCCATTTTCGGGCATTCCAAATTCCGATGAAAGTAAACAACTTTTACACTAAATACTTGGAATGCTGGCAGCTGTCCAAGTTTTGATTTCTGTAGATTGTCTCGCCTTTTAAAATCGTAACAGGTTGTTATATTTTATATTAGCACTCATTTCAATTTGGTACTCGGGGTAGGTAGTATGATATTCTTGCAACATCCTTCTTCCATAGTTTCTTGACGAGAATGAGATGTTTATAATAATAATTGTTATATAATATAAAAAATAATAAATATGTCCAGTAGAAATGTTTCACCTTATATATTCAGGCATGCAAAATTAGTACCTACCTAACATATACTTATATTCTTTAAAATTAAAAAAATTGATCTAAATTAATCTAATCTAATCTTAAATTTAATCTATTGTAATACAAATGACAGCTCACATAGATAATATTATGTTCTTCACAATTTTCTATAGGCAGCTGTACCGTGCACCACCAATATATATGTATATGTATTTACCTACTTACATATTTATGACTCATTATAAACAATAATAAATAATTAAATTTATTGACATTATATTATTACGCTAATAAAGATAAGAGGAGTTCAATCAGCTGTTATTGACACTAATACCTATATCTAAATATATAAAAATCTATATATATAAAAGGAAAAGGTGACTGACTGACTGATCTATCAACACACAGCTACAACTCAAACAACTGGACGGATCAGGCTGGAATTTGGCATGCAGATAGCTATTATGACATAGGCATCCGCTAAGAAAGGATTTTTTGAAAACTCAACCCCTAAGGGGGTGAAATAGGGGTTAGTAAAGTCTGTATGAACCTGAGCTCTACTCCACTCTGCCTGTGTGCATTGTGCAGAGTTCAAGTCAATTATGGGAAGTATTGCAATATTGCATCAGTGTTTTGTAATAGGGTGCAGGTAATATGGTTGTATGCCAACTCAATTGAAGATAACTGTGCCACAGTGTGTCCATTGAATATAGGTAGTTGTTGAGTGCAATTTGACAATATTACACTGTTGACTCAGTAGTCAGTACAGTTTATATTGACTGTTGCACCTATGTATTTAGGACTAAGTGATGCCCGCGACTTCATCCCCATGGATATAATTATAGGTACTAAAAATACTGTGGGAACTCTTTGATTTTCCGGGATAAAAACCAGCCAAGTGTGAGGCAGACTCGCGCACCGAGGGTTCCGAATTAGTCGTATTTTTTCGATATTTTGCACGATAAATCAAAAACAATTAGGTATGCATAAAAATGAATAAAAATCTGTTTTAGAATGTACAAGTAAAGCCCTTTCATATTATGATAACCCACATGCTATAGTTATACGCGCCACTCTGGCCCCGCCCACTTTCTTTGCAGGTTGTTACTTGTTGCAAATATGAATCTGCATCCGCAAAAAAAAATCCACATCAATTAATGCGGATGCGGAAGTCTGAATTATGCTGATGTTCCGCATTTGCGGATGCGGATATCCATAACATCCCTGCGCTTTACTGAATAGATGATACCACTCCACCAACTTCATGTGCCTAAATTTAGTTGTTTTATCATGTGGGAACACTTTGATTTTCTGGAATAAAAACAGACAGACATAGGCTACTTTTTATAAGAATTTGACAGTATAACCAGTGGTTATACTGTTGTTTACAAATGCATGACGTCAGAGCACAGATAATCTATCGGCCAAACATGGCCGACAGTGTTTTCACCTGTCTAAGAAAAATATTTTTTTAAATTAAAGTTTTACGGTTTTTAGGGCGCAAAAAAATATAGTGTTAATTTTTTTGATATAATAGGACAAATATTAACCATTTAAGACCAACTTAAAAAAATTGTCAAGTAGCCTATTGTTCCTCTATCAGTACCCTTATTATAAATGCGAAAGTGTGTTTGTTTGTTGGTTTATTGGTTTGTTGGTTTGTTTGTTTGTTGGTTTGTCCTTCAATCACGTCACAACGGTGCAACGGATTGACGTGATTTTTTGAATGGGTATAGATAAAGACCTGGAGAATGACATAGGCTTTTTATCCCGGAAAATCAAAGATTTACCACAGGATTTTTAAAAAACCTAATTCCACGTGGACGAAGTCGCAGGCATCAGCTAGTAATAATAATATATTTTTACAGTTCATTTCTCTGGAAACCTGATCCGTAAACTAAGAAATCCCGTGTCTTAGGGGCCAATAATAATCTAAATATATAAAAGGAAAAGGTGACTGACTGATTGACTGACTGACTGACGGATCGGGCTGAAATTTGACATGCAGATAGCAGTGGCGTGCACAGGGTTTGAAGCCAGGGTAGGCACTAGTTAAGTAGGAGCCTGTTTATTGGCAGGTCATTATGAAAAACTGGGGTAAGCAGTGCATATATGCCTCTATGACCTGCATGCCACTGGCAGATAGCTACTATGACGTACGCATCCGCTAACAAAGGATATTTGAAAATTCAACCCCTAAGGGCAGTACAGTATGAGTTTGTACTAACTCAGTCATTATGCACAGCTAAGGTTTACTAGTTATACTAGGAATACTGTTTCGCGATCTGTCCTACCAATTACAACGCGGGTATCTTCCAAACTAGAGTGAATAGGCATCTACAGTTCATTCAGTTCAACGCATCTGCAGTTCCTCTGGTGCTGCAAATGTTCATGGGCGGCGGTAATAACATCAAGTGACCCGCCTGCTCGTTGCCTAGAAAAAACCTATTCACTCTTTAGCTTGAAGAGGTACCCATATTAAATTTGGAGGCAAAACCTGACGCCCGAAGGGCGTTCCATATCCTTGCAGTTTGTGTTAGAAACTAGGAACTGCGTGGATCATGATGATAATTAATTTTCAGGGGCCGACCGGAATGGATGAGGGTCTACTCAATGACCTACTGGAGTGCTCAGTGTGCCTGGAGCGGCTCGACACTTCCTCCAGGGTGCTGCCGTGTCAGCATACCTTCTGCTTGAAATGCCTCAAGGTAAGCCTGAGCACCAGTACGCGGCAGAAAGTAAAGTACATTGGCCTTTAGAATGTCATTTCGGCTTTGTAGAGCGTTGTCTCTGTCACTCATACCTATATGATGTTTTATCGGTCTCAACGACAGAGACAATGCTCTACAAATCTGCAATCTCCTTCTAAAGGTCGATATACATTACTTTCTGCCGCGTACTATATGTCTTATTTATTATACCTACTTAGGATGTAGTTGAGAGACGCGTTTAGACGACATCTCTACATAGTATAAAATAAAGTCGCTTCCCGCTGTCTGTATGTATGAACGCGTAGATCTTTTAAACTACGCAACGGATTTTAATGCGGTTTTCACCAATCGATAGAGTGATTCAAGAGGAAGGTTTATAGGTATAGTTTAGTTCTCAAAAAATTAGAGATCCCTAGAGAAATGGAAATAGTGTGAATTAGGTCGGAAAAAATCCTCTCATTTGAGAGTTTCCGAGGCAAATACACCTCAATGACACCACATTAGTATCTATATTGCACCCATGCGAAGCCGGGGCGGGTCGCTAGTTCGTAATAAAATAATACATAACTTTTAGGCGCCATCTCAACGAATCGCGAGAATCACACTTCACACTAATATTATAAATGCGAGTTTGTGTGTATGTGAGTATGTGTGTATGTTTGTTACTCCTTCACGCAAAAACTACTGGACGAAGATAGATTATACCCTGAATTAACACATAGGCTACCTTTTATCCCGTAAAAATCCATGGTTTCCGTGGGGCTTTCAAAAATCGCAATTCACGTCATAACTAATGAACCGCTCTGACTCGTTTTAACTCGATAGCTAAAATCTGATCAAAGTCAAGATACGTTCTACGCATCAGCCTACTGTTCCCTGGGACCCAGAAATTCTGGAAAATTGCCATTCTTATCGTAAAGATTTCCGAAGTACAAGACGCGTTATCTTTAATTTTGTAAAAGAATCGGTACCGTTAAATTAAAGAATGTCATACAAATAATGCTACCTAAATGACTTACGAGGACACAATATGAGTCACGAGTCAATCGAGATGACTCAAAGCAAATGCCGTTTAGATTAGACCAAGCAATAAACTAGTGTTTATTTACAATGCCCGGAGGATGCGCCTGTTAACTGACGACGCTAGGTACACTCGCATACAAAGAGGTATCGAAATCTTTCTTAATTTAATAAACAAATATATAAAATTCAAAGTCCTGACTGACTGACATATCAATGCACAGACTAAACCGCTGGTCCTAGAGACATGGCATCGTATCGTATCAATAGAATCACCAGGGTGTCTGGTGCACTTCGACCGTCCCCTTCGCCAGATCCTTCTTTCCACGCACATGCAAACTGTGGAAGCAACTATTAAGTATTAACTGAGTATTTCTGCGAATCGCCGCGCTGAGCCGGACGATTATAAACTTGTCCGGAGTCCACGAATTCCACGGACTTCGTTCGAATTCAAAATAAATGCGAAAATGTGTCTGTTTATCTGCCTGCCTATTCGCGGCCAAAATAAATGCGAAAATCTGTCTGTTTATCTGCCTGCCTATTCGCGGCCAAAATAAATGCAAAAATGTGTCTGTTTGTCTGCCTGCAATAGGCAGCCCATCCGTTTTACCGATTAGAATTTGGTGACGAAGTAGCTCGCATTCCAGGAACAGACATAATAGGATACTTTTGGTCCAGAAACTCAAAGAACTCCCACGGGACTTTTAATAACGTTGCGAAGCTGAAGTGGCAATGGGCAGGGCATATAATTTGGAAAACCGATAGACGTTGGGGTCCCAAGGTACTGGAATAGCGACCTCGCACCGGAAGGCGCAGCGTTGGAAGCCCCCACTAGGTGGACGGATAACATCAGACGAGTCGCAGGGAGCCGCTGGATTCAGGCGGGTCAAGACCGTGGCGTGTGAAAGTCCCTACAAGAGACCTATGTCCAGCTGTGGACGTCTATCGGTTGATGATGATGATGATGATATCCACGCGGATGAAGTCGCGGGCATCATCTAGTTAATTAGAATATTGTCATCGGCCTTTGTATAGTAAAGTCAATCTACCTAACATATTTGTTTTTTTTTTCAATGAAAATATTACAATAAAACTTAAAGCTAGCCTTATCTAATTACTATACAAATCATGCCCGTGTGGAATGGTGCCAAGAATACTGGCTGCATTTCCGCGCTGGACAGCCAGGCTGATCCGTTGCGCAAAAAATGAGCCAGCCCTTCTGTCACCAGATGAGGCTATTAATCAACATATTAATGTGTAGGGATTATATTTATTGTTCCCGACTGTACCTCGTAGTTGTTTATACTATCCGCCCCAATTTGGTAGGAGACGAGAGCCTGCTGTTTTAATATTCCGTACCAGGTAATTAAGTAACGCCTAGATGAGGACATTCGCCCCTTGCTATCAAGGGGCCAGGGACAACCCTCCACCACCCAGCCCCACCAATCTATCGGTTATCACAGTATTCAACCTCAAGAGTACGCAAACCATGGAATTCAAAATATCCTCAATATTCATAAATAAAAGCACTATCTTAGGTCAGCTATAATAATTGTGACTACGGAACCCTACACTGCGCGTGGCCCGCCACTCACTTGGCTGGTTTTTATGCGAAGTCTACCAACTTTATTAATAAAGCCGAAGATGAATAATACAACAGTTTTAAATTACTTCAGGTGTCGGGCCGAGCGAGGTAATTGACTGGGCTTTATTTTTGGAGATTTTCCAATTTTCGGCAGGTAAATACCACTTACCGGTACAAACAAAAACTATCCAGTTATATTTTATTCAGGTTTACTTTAAAGGTTTTCTATAGCCAATTTAAGGCCAGCCTTTTCCATTTTAGGGTTCCGTACCTAAAAAAGAAAAAAGGAACCCTCATATGATCACTTTGTTGTCTGTCTATCTGTCTGTCTGTCGTGTCTGTCGAGAAACCTATAGGGTACTTTGACCTTGACCTAGAGTCATGAAATTTGGCAGGTAGGTAGGTCCTATAGCACACGTAAGGGGAAAAATCCGAAAACCGTGAATTTGTGGTTACATCGCAAAAAAACCATGAACAAATAATTAGTATTTTCAATTTTCAAAGTAAGCTAACTATACCAAGTGGGGTATCATATGAAAGGACTTTACCTGTACATTCTAAACAGATTTTTATTTATTTTTAAGCATAATATTTTTTGGTTTATCGTGCAAAATGTCGAAAAAATACCCGAGTACGGAACCCTCGGCGCGCGAGTCTGACTTGCACTTGGCCGGTTTTTTAAATTCAAATAGATAATTTTTATTTTTTTTAAAGAATATTAGCCATAATATTCCCCTTTCCTCTCCAACTAAGCGTCAGGCTGGTGCTAGGAGTAGGTACGACAATAGTGCAACGGGCGGGGTTTGAACCGTCGTCGACCTTTCGGTTTTCAGTCCACTCCTTTACCGGTTGAGCTATTGAGGCTCAAAATATCGTTAGTTAGAGTTCAGGACAGGAATGTGAGATAATTATTCTTGCTGTCTGTACTTAGTTTTCATACTCATGAATGCATATGAAAATGTGTAGGTGCAATGTTATGAATTTAATAACCCGGTGTTTCCCCCGGGGGCCGGGGCGGAGAATATCGTAGACCCTTTCCACTCCATAATGCTTAGGCTGAGCGCACATTGGCTGTAGCCAGACAAAGCACAGAATCATAATATAGTTAATAATTACTCTTTTTTTTAAATAAAAATGCCGAGCAAACGAGCAGGCGGGTCACCTGCTGTTAAGTGATTACCGCCGCCCGTAAACATTTGCACTACCAGAGGAACCACCAATGCGTTGTCGATCTTTCAGGAATTTGTTGGTCCGCCCCTTGAATAACTCCATGTTGTAATCTAATGGGAACACCGCCGAAGGGAGTTGATTCCACATTTTGCATGTGCGTGGAAAAAAGGATGTGGCACAACGGGCGGTCGAAGTGCACCATGCACCCAGGTGGTGAGGGTGAAATTGTTTGCGGTGGCGTGCGGTGCGGTTATAGAAAAAGGAGGGTGGAATGAGATCAAACAACTCTTTAGTGAACTCGATGGTGAACTATGCAGTATGCTATTACAGTGTCAGCCAGTAGTGATTGCGATCATCACACTGTAGCTGTCAAATTACAGTGCTATAGGCATGCTGTGGCCCTACCGCGGTTGTTTGACAGCTACAATGTCACGAACGCAATCATCTCTGATTGGTTAATGCTCGTTCACTATTGGCCACAATGCATTGTTGCAACAAGAATCGCACAAATTCAGCCAATCAGAACAATTGAGATTGTAATAATGATTGATGCAAGTTTTAGACAATCGCCCTACTGTATTTTACAAACCACGATATCGATCCGATATTCGAGACGCCTACATCGGATCGGACATTGTAATAACGAAGAAGGTTCCTCTCATTCTCTCAAGTAGTCAATCATGGGTTATATAACCTATAAGTATCAATTCATGGCTCGTCTTTGAGGATAGATTAACCTAAATGACCTCCAGTTATAGCAATTGGTATGGCGCCCACGCGAATTCATTCACTTTTGTAAGATAACTATATACGTACAACTGTTGACGAAAGAACTCTGACCCTTTACCTGCGCAATGGGTGATTTATCGATCTATTTGGTGGTAACTACGAATTGCTGCGCGACGAGTGACGACAGTCTATTCTGCCGCACGATTAGCTCGTCAGCAAACCTTTCGCTTATCTCGCAATAGGAAAGCCTTGTGACAGACGGACGGACAGCGGAGTCTTAGTAATAGGGTCCCGTTTTACCCTTTGGGTACGGAACCCTCAAAATAAAGGTGCAAAACATTTTATCATAAAATATCTATCTTTTTTTTTTTAAATGGGTTAAACATTTGAAGGCCTCGTGTTTTGGCAAAGGCCTCGGTCATTCGTCCACTGGGACTAGGTCGAAACGAGTCGGCCGTTGTCTGACAAAAACCACTGAGATGATAACTATAGAGCAGCAAACGTTACACAACATGAACTAAGGATTAAGAGCCATTGTGGCTAATTAATACTGTTTAAATGTTGTATGGGGAGGCCAGTTGGGGGTAAAGGTATTAAAGGCGGTGCACTTGTCACGAATACCCCCCCACGATAAAAGACGCCTTAAGCACGTCCTTAACCATCCCGACGATCAAATCATGACCGACAATGCTCCCTATCTTGTAGGGCTACACAACACAACCTTATTACAGCGTCTTCGCCGGCGAAGACGAGGTCCCCGATTTCTAACGTCACCCGGACGTGGACTCACGCCACGGCCTCGGGGGCGTACGGACTAACTAGTAGTCCAACAAATCCACCCATCCCAACGTCATCCTAAGCCGTGGTCCGAGCTTCACGAGCTTCACAGGAGGCGCCCTTAGGAGGACGTTGCTCAAATTATTTCTTCGAGCCCTAGAGCTTACTGCCTTTACTGCCCCTGGTTCGATCGCGAAGTTCTACTGGTCGATCCATGGGTATTTTTGGAAAGGAGACTGGGACATTGCCTGTTCTAGTAATATCATCTCTGTGCAAAAAACGGTTGGCCTTTTGTTTTTTACGCCAATTGTGTGGCGAGTGTCGACTGTCGAGTGAACGCAGACAGGCAGATCTACCTGTGTAGGGCGAGACAGGTTCTAGTCGGCGCAAAAATTGATAAACCACGGAATATTGAGGTATTGGTTGAAAATAACGATCGAAAACGAGTATCTTAACATTTTTTAGTAACTCTGTATTCAACGAAACTATTCTATATTCAATTTTTTTTTTAATTATCTTGCACAAAAGTAGGATATAACTAGGATACAGGATGTTACAAAATGACTATTTTTTAATTTTTATACACATAGACTTTGATAATAATGTAAATCGGATACGCGCTGGACTTTGGTTATATGCTATTCATATATTATGTGAACTACTAACATTTTATAAAATCCATGCTGAGAAATATTATAAACGGGGAAGCGTGTCACTGCTGTGTGAATTTACGTTTGATATTATGTAAGTTATTTTTGACAAAATAATCAATTTTTTTACACAAACTAATGACATTTGAAATTATGAAATGAAGTTGTTAGTTTTTCATTCAGTTTTGTTGTTTCATATATGTACCTACTCTATTTACGCGCGAAGTTTCCTCAGGGTCATAACATTTAAAATAAATATAATTTGACTACATCTATTATTATTTATTATCTTGCAAAGATAGCAAAGAACTTAATCGATATCTGGCTTGGTTTTAGGTCTAAAACAACAACAAAAAATTATTTATCAATGTAAAACTTTTGTATGGAGAAGCGCGTAAGAAGGTGCAACAGGGGATATTGAAATAGAAACAAAGTCATGTGAGAGGTAGTAACTCGTAAAGTGTATGGGGGTGCTATTTTCGTACAGCTAAAAATATTCCAAGCCACTGTTTGTTACTGGGACATTTTAAAATCGATACCCATTCGAGAGTGACGACAGACGTTGTACTTATACCGTCTGAAACATGAAACAACGTAAACAAAAACAAAATATAAATATATAAAAGGAAAAGGACCTGTCGTGTCGCAGACAATACTTGTAAAAGTTTAATTGAAGAAAAAATATTTATATTGTATTCTAATAATAAAAATGCGAAAGTGTCTAGCTTTTCACCGCCCGGTTAAACCGATTTTGACATTTTCTACAGAGTTAGCATCTAGCATCTAGTCGAGATGGCAATCGGAGTATGAGGCGGGATAGCGCGGGTGACGTGTGCGGGGCTTCCCCACCCCGATTGCCATCTCGACCTGTCGTGTCGCGTACTATAGCCTACTTTTGATCCCGGGAAATGAAAAAGTTCCCACGAGAATTTTTGAAAAACCTAAATTCACTTGGATGAAGTTGCGGCCATGCAAGCTATCTCTGTATCAACTACCAAGGTATAGCTTGCATAGACTACTTAGCAAAAGTTTCAATGAAGTACATAAGTTTGTAATAAAATATAACAACTTAAACTTAATGCACGTGAAAAATAAAGATTATTATTATAATAGACTACTTTTTATCTCGGAAAATACGGGAAAAACTAAAACCTAAATCCACGTGGATGAAGTCGCGATTAAAGTACAAAATAACAAACAGGGGAGAATGCAGGTTCGATTTCAATTTCCAAATGGGTCAGTTGGACATAGTTAGTATCCCCAACTGACGGTGGTAGAGTTCTAGATATGAAAACAGTAGGGCGATTGTCTAAAACCTGCATCAATCATTATTACAATCTTATTTGTTCTGATTGGCTGAATTTGTGCGATTCTTGTTGCAACAATGCATTGTGGCCAATAGTGAGCGAGCATTAACCAATCAGAGATGATTGCGATCGTGACATTGTAGCTGTCAAACAACCGCGGTAGGGCCACAGTTTTTTCGGCTCTTTGGAAAAGTAGCAAAATATTACACGTTCGGTATAAGTTGCTTTGCCGTATATAATACCGAACGAGTAATATTCCCATTGTCATTTGATGCATACAGCCTTTACTTTTAGTTTTTAGGGTTCCGTGCAAAAATGACGCCAACGGGACCCTATTAACATATAAGTAGATATCTATTACTAAGCCTCCGTTTATATTTATTATTGTAGGTGAGAAATAAGGATTTTCCAAAATACTCAAGTACGTAAGTTGTACGTACCTACATGACGTTTGATTGATAATGGTGCTGATTCTGAGCACACCTACATTTAAGAGTATTTGCATCCTCTTCTTACTGATGTAATATGAAAAGGACAGAAACAGTTTGACAGTTTTATATTTATTTTAGAGCTGTCAAACCTCGTGACTTTAGCTGCCAGTCGCGAGCCTATTGTTTAAATTCGAAGCGTGCACTAAAGTTTAGATTCTTTAAATGTAATTCATGTTCCGTCCTTTTTTAGCAATAGTAAAAAGAATAAGATGCAGCTATACCACACGAGTAGAGTGGCTATACTCTAAATTTAGTTTAGAGAAAGACAAGAGAATCGGCGCCAATGCTTATCCTTTCTAATTTATCGGTAGTTTAGAAGTTTGAGTACCTTGACTCACATTCTAGATAACAACCGATAAAAGATAAGATATGTTTATATGAAATTTTAATCAATATACAATAACACCTCATAATCATCATGATCAACCCATCACCGGCTCACTACAGAGCACGGGTCTCCTCTCAGAGTGAGAAGGGTTTTAGCCATAGTCTACCACGCTGGCCATGTGCGGATTGGTAGACTTCACACACCTTTGAGAACATTATGGAGAACTCTCAGGGATGCAGGTTTCCTCACGATGTTTTCCTTCACCGTTAAAGCAAGTGCTGTTTAATTAATTTAAAACGCACATAATTCCGAAAAGTTTGAAGTGCGTGCCCGGGATCGAACCCCCGACCTCCGATTAGAAGGCGGACGTCCTAACCACTAGGCTATCACAGCTTTTTACCTCATAACACCTACCCAATATTGTTTATTTTCCTAAAGGTACGCAATCATATTGGTACCTAGCATTTCTATATTATAACATAGTGACATTTCGGCTTTGTAGAGCGTTGTCTCTGTCACTCATACCTATATGACGTTTTGTCGGTCTCAACGACAGAGACAATGCTCTACAAATTCACTATCTCCTAAAGGTCGATGTACATTATTTTCTGCCGCGTACTGTATTTGTTGTTTGAAAAAGGTTGACATCATTGTTACCTCATGGTGATTTTACCATGAATGTGCATTATTTCAGTATTATTCACAACTTATAGTTATATTTTTACAAATACATACATAGTTTCAATGCGGTTTTATTTGAAAATATGTATAAACAAAAAGATTTTTCCTAGAATCACGCTACGGAAAATTTTGTTTGTAAGTTCTTGTCTTTTTTTTTGAAGAAGAAGTTTGTTATGGACCGAAATAGAGTGACGGATCAATCCTGTATTCTCCATTGGTATTCTCTAATAATAACAATAATTGGGGTTAACCTATTCAACAAATTTCCATGTACCTTTTCAGGTGATAGTGGAATCCCACAAGGAACTGCGATGTCCGGAGTGCCGGGTGCTGGTGGAGGTGAAGGTGGAGGAGCTGCCTCCGAACGTGCTCCTCATGAGGATCCTCGAGGGCATGAAGAACTCCGCGCCCAGGAAGATCAGCGGACCCAGAGTTAGGAGTGGCCACTCACAGGTAAACAAAGTAAATATAAGTAAAATCTACATATTTTCATTACTTCTCTCGACACTGATGGAATTTGGCATAGATGTAGCTTATATTCCTAATCATCATCATCATCATCATCAGCCTGTGGACGTCCACTGTTCGACATAGGCCTTCCCTAAAAAGCGCCACCACACCGGCGCGGCGGAGTGATTACGTATCTCTATACAGGCATAAATCTCGCAATCATTGCTGTCAAACGTCCGGCTAAAGAGAAGAAGAAGAGAGACAGCAAATGAACGTTCGCATTGCTACTGCTGTCGCATTGCTGTAGCTACTGCAACGTTTTACGTAATCAACCCGCCGGTCCTCAGCCTTCCTCATCCAGCCACTTCCCGCCAGCCGCGGGAACGCGGTCTCCACTCAACTTTGCGGCTCCAACGGCCATCGCCTCTACGACAGGCATGACCTCCCCACTGCCACTTCAGCTTGCTAATAGTTTGGGCTATGTCAGTGACCTTGGTTCTGAGAGCGCTGCCCCGACGCGACGTTGAGACCGACAAAACGTCATATATACATATGTATATGTCATATATATATATGAGTGACGTTCTACAAAGCCTAAATGTCATTCTAAAGGCCGATGTAAATTACTTTAGGCCGCCTACTGTATGTGCTCGTGGTTTTCAGACGCAGGCGCAGCTGCAGTGTTTGCGTTCGGAAGGCAAGCAGCCCCCGCCGCACGCCCGAGCCATGTACGACTACATATCTAAGGAGTTAGGGTAAGTTCTTCGTCTATCTAAGAATACCCGGCATGCACGGGCGTCGCAGATCAACGCGAACGCCATTTAGGTTCCCCGACCTCACTCCAAGAAGCCCTCGGCAACCTGGGCGGTCTACTCGGCTTCTGGAGCGAGCTTGGATGGCTGGAGTGAAGACTTCGGCGGGGAGGGGCGATGCACGCACAACAGACGGAAACGTTTAAGTGCGGAAACCAGCCCAGAATGATAAAGATGAAAATGAAGAAGAATACCCGGCTAAGTTTGTTGCTCAGACCTGGGCGCGTTTGGAACCCTCGTAGCTTTAGTTTTAAGTTTGCGTAAATTAATAATTATCACCACTATATCTTACAAATCCAACAACTGGCAATCAAAAAGAGTAATTTATTACCTACTAGCTTATGCCCGCGACTTCGTCCGCGTGGACTACAAAATTTCAAACCCCTATTTAACCCCCTTAGGAGTTGAATTTACAAAAATCCTTTCTTAGCGGATGCCTTCGTCATAATAGCTATCTGCATGCCAAATTTCAGCCCGATCCGTCCAGTAGTTTGAGCTGTGCGTTGATAGATCAGTCAGTCAGTCAGTCAGTCAGTCAGTCAGTCACTTTTTCCTTTTATATATATAGAAGAAGATTTTGAATAAATTATTTAAATTTTGAATTTTTGAATTTTGTCCGGTGTTTCTTTTCTGTTAGTTTGGCATTCGATGTAGGTGGCCAGTTATGCACAGTGCGCGGCAGAAAATAATGTACATAGACCTTTAGAAGGAGATAGTGGATTTGTTGAGGATTCTCTGTCGTCGAGACCGACAAAACGTCATATAGGTATGAGTGACAGAGACAACGCTCTACAAAGCCGAAATGTTCGCCGCCGTCGAATTGAAGCCGCATCCGCATCAATTAATGCGAAACTTTTACGGATGCGGATTCATATTTGCAACAAGTTACGACCAAGTTGCAAAGAAAGTGGACGGGGCCTAGCGGCGCGTGCCTCGAGCGTGTTTGCTAGTTGGTATCTTCGTTCACTAACTGACCAATCAGAAAGTGGTTACCCAACAGGGTGTGACGGATATTCGCATCCGCATCCGGATCCACGGATGTGAACTTCTAATAATCCTCACTCGCGGATGTCAAAATATTGGTATCCGCAACAACCCTGATAAGAGACACTAGTTTTTTTTTTTACTTTTTTCAGTCGGTCTCAACGACGGACAATTACGAATTTGCTGTCTCCTCGAATATCGATGTATATTACTTTTGGCCACGTACTGTAATTATTTTTAAATTTTTAACGAGCATTTTGGGTTAACTTTTTGATATGTTTTATTTCACTTTCAGTGACCTCTCCTTCAAAAAAGGCGAGACCGTCATCCTACAGAAGAAGTTAGACCCGTTCTGGTACCATGGCGAGTGTTCAGGCCGGACCGGCATGTTTCCCATCACCTATGTGCAGGTATGAGAGAGGCTTCGGCCGTGGCTAGTTACCACCCTACCGGCAAAGCCGTGCTGCCGAGCGATTCAGCGTTCCAGTACGGTGCCGTGTAGAAACCAAAGGGGTATGGGTTTATTAAAAACTGCCATACCCCGTACAGGTTAGCCCGCATTTATCTTAGAATCACTTTCCACCAGGTGAGATTGCAGTCAAAGGCTAACTTGTATCAATCAGAATCAAAAAAACCGGCCAAGTGCGAGTCAGGCTCGCGCAATGAGGGTTCCGTACTACAGTCGTATTTTAGACATTTTGCACGATAATTCAAAAACATTCGATAATGCATAAAAATAAATAAAAATCTGTTTTAGAATGTACAGGTGAAGACCTTTCATATGATACCCCACTTGGTATAGTCACTCATTTCGAAAGTTGAAAATACTAATTATTAGTTCATGACCACAATTTAATTTTTTTTGTGTGATCTAACCCTAAATTCACGGTTTTCAGATTTTTCCCCAAATGTCAGCTATAACACCTACCTACCTGCCAAATTTCATGATTCTAGGTCAACGGGAAGTACCCTGTAGGTTTCTTGACAGACAGACAGATAGACAGACAGACAACAAAGTGATCCTATAAGGGTTCCGTTTTTCCTTTTGAGGTACGGAACCCTAAAAAGACCTCACAGTTTTTCAATTCACATTTCAGGTGGTTGTGCCTCTACCAGTGTCCACTGCACTATGTAAAGCGTTGTACGACTTCCGCATGTCGGCGCCCGATGAAGAGGGGTGCTTAGCATTTGATAAAGGTATTTTGAAAATTTGTATATTAATTCACAATTATATTATTATATTTGTTGTATAGAAGCAGGCGTTACTTTGCGGAAGTCCATGATATACAATGAACCAAAAGCTTAATTTGCTGTAATCCGCTGAAACAAGTCGAATCTGTATGGTGCAACATGCAGCATGCGAAATGCACCGCCCGCCCTCCCACTGCTAAACATGCAGGATGAAGCAGCCACCAGGCAAGCAATACGCACCACCACCACGCAGCACCACACAAATCCCAAACACACTCGACGCACGTTTCGCCCCGACACCGGAGCATCCTCAGGAGATGTAGACCTTACAATGCACAATTGCAAAGCAATTTGCAATTGTGCATTTTAAGGCTTGTGTTAAGGTGTGCGGGCAGTGCATATCGCATCCTGCATGTTGCATTTTTAAAAATCCTGTGGGAGTCTTTGATTTTCCGGGATAAAAGTAGCCTATGTCCTTCTCCGGGATGTAAGCTGACTCTGTACGAAATTTCATCAAAATCGTTTATACTGTCGGGCCGCGAAAAGCTAGCAGACAGACAGATTGACACACTTTCTAATATTTATAATATTAGTATGGACTTTCGCAAAGTAACACCTGCTTCTATACAAAACTTACTTTGCAATGTGTTCAAATTGGAACTTTTATTTATAATATGTAGCATCTCTCTATAAAATATTGTGTATTACAAAATTCCAAATTGGAACTTTTATTTATAATATGTAGCATCTCTCTATAAAATATTGTGTATTACAAAATTCCAGGTGCAATTATAACGGTGCACCGTCGAGTGGACGAGAACTGGGCGGAAGGACGTCTCGACCAGCGGGTGGGCATATTCCCCATCGCCTTCGTCGAGCTCAACCAGGCGGCTAGACAGCTTATGAACACGTATGTTAACTCTCTTACGTAATAATAACGGTGCACCGGCGAGTGGACGAGAACTGGGCGGAAGGACGTCTCGACCAGCGGGTGGGCATATTCCCCATCGCCTTCGTCGAGCTCAACCAGGCGGCTAGACAGCTTATGAACACGTATGTTAACTCTCTTACGTAATAATAACGGTGCACCGGCGAGTGGACGAGAACTGGGCGGAAGGACGTCTCGACCAGCGGGTGGGCATATTCTCCATCGCCTTCATCGAGCTCAACCAGGCGGCTAGACAGCTTATGAACACGTATGTCAACTTTCTTACGTAATAATAACGGTGCACCGGCGAGTGGACGAGAACTTGGCGGAAGGTCGCCTCGACCAGCGGGTGGGCATATTCTCCATCGCCTTCATCGAGCTCAACCAGGCGGCTAGACAGCTTATGAACACGTATGTTAACTCTCTTACGTAATAATAACGGTGCACCAGCGAGTGGACGAGAACTGGGCGGTATGGCGCCTCGACCAGCGCGGCGGGTGGGCATATTTTCTATCGCCTTCGGCGAGCTCTATTAGGCGGCTAGACAGCTTATGAACACGTATGTTAACTCTCTTACGTAATAATAACGGTGCACCGGCGAGTGGACGAGAACTGGGCGGAAGGGTGCCTCGACCAGCGAGTGGGCGTACTCCGACTGGACTGCCGAGCGAGAAGTTGGCCCACACTAGTTTGTGGTATTTACATTATTTTTACGTTTTTAGGGTTCTGTATCTTCAGAGAAAAACAAAGTGATCCTATAAGGGTTCCCCCTTATAGGATCACTTTGTTTTCTGCCTGTCAAGAGTTCAAGACCCGTCAGGGGAATCAAAACCCATAGGATTTTAAGTTGAAAGGCATACAAAGATAGCACTGTAAAGAGCAAAATCCGAGAACCGTGAATTTGTGGCTATTTCACAGAAAAAATCTAAAAAGTGTTATTTCATATACCTACAAGTTTTTTTTTTATTTCAGGGCGCCTTTAAATCGACCTGTTCCAGCTTTACCAGACCACACAAGGGCTGGTCACTCCGAACATAGGCATCACGCTCAGGTAATTTTTACTGACAAAAAAAAAGGTAAACTCGAAACACTTATGATATAGACGCATCAGCGAAAGCTGCTTAGTCTATTATCCTAATCCTAATCCTAATAACATTATAAATGTGAAAGTTTGGATGTTTGAATGTTTGTTACTCAATCACGCAAAAACGACTGAACGGATTTGGATGAAATTTGGAATGGAGACAGATAATACCCTGGATTAATACATAGGCTTTTTATCCCGGAAAATCAAAGAGTTCCCGCGGGATTTTGAAAAATGAAAATCCACGCGGTCGAAGTCGCGGGCATCAGCTAGTAAATAATAATAAGGCTTAAGGTTTTATTGTAATAACCACACTGACAGGCACCACATTAGTATCTACATTGCACCCGTGCGAAGCCGGGGCGGGTCGCTAGTTTCTCATATCGTGTTGTTTGTTTCAGCATCCCCACAGATACCAGCCGATGTCCATCTCAACCCCAAACGCGGGCCAAGCCAACTACCAGAACATAGCAACCATGAGCCAATCCCACCCCAACCCCACCTACCACCCAGCCCACCCCACAACCACGCAACCCACCCAAATACTCATCCCGCAACCTGTCAACCAGCACATCTCAACTATAACCCACAGTGGCCTGGTTACAACCACAGCCGTGCCCAGAAACATTATGGAACCAAGCAGTAAACATTCGTTAGACCTAATACATTTCACCAACATGCATAATAAAACCCACCAATTAAGTACCATGGCAGTCCAAAGTGTTTCACGTATAGGGGAGAACTACGATAGACTCCGTACAGCCAAATTCGATAACTATAACTCCACCCCCGTACATAAACTAGATACAACATATCAAAATGTCCGAACACACGAACATTTCCCCGTCACATCAGTCAGTTTTACAAATAACAGTTCGGATTCCAGTTCTAGCGTGAACACACCTTCGGGAGTTATAAGTTCTACGACAACACCTAACACAAGTTCCGATACCAGTACGTGTGAAAGCGCTGAACCTAGCTTACCCAGCTCGCCAGACAATGCTGATCGAACTAATGTATTACCAACGAATGCTCAGAATGCTCAAATTACTCAGTCAATGGAAACAGACACTCAAGAAGCTCAGGATACGTCTCTAAACACTTCATTAGGAGTGCTAAATCTTAATGAAAGTTCAACAGCGACTAATACTTCGCTAAACGTTAGTTTACCGCCGTCAGAAAGTCCAAAATTGAATGCATCAGGCGGGAGTAACTCTTCACCGAACCAAGTAGAAAATCAAGAAACTTCAACCAATAGTGAGCCTTCTAGACTTGAAGTGCCGACGTCTAGTAAAAACGTCTTGAGGTCTAGTGGTCCGGATTCGATTTTGACGTTTGGTTTGGGGTTGCAAGCTGCACTGTCACCGTCCCATAGTAAAGAGGGGAACTATATGGTTAGAGGGCATAGGGATCATCACCATAGAGAGAGGGAGAAAAGGCATAGTTTGACACCTTCTACGCATTTGCAAGGGAATCATACCCAAAATAGGTGAGTCAAAGATCTATAGTCTAAATATATAAAACGAAAAGATGACTGACTGACTGATCTATCAACGCACATCTCGAAACTGGACGGATCGGGCTGAAATTTGGCATGCAGATAGATATTATGACGTAGACATCCGCTACGAAAGGATTTTTGAAAATTCAACCCCTAAGGTGAAATAGGGCTTTGAAATTTGTGTAGTCCATGCGGACAAAGTCGCGGGGATAAGCTAGTAATATTATAAATGCCAAAGCGTATCTGTCTGTCTGCTAGCTTTCGGTTAAACGAAAAGGCCATGAGCCCATCTGTTTAACGGTTTATCCAATTTTGAAAAAAATTGATGCGGATATAATTTGCTTCCTGGGTAGTGACATAGGCTACTTTTTATCCTGGAAAACCAAAGAATTTCCACGGGATTTTGAAATCCAAATCCACGCGGACGAAGTTGGGGCATCATCTAGTAAAAGAATAAAGTTACTAGAAAAATCGTCTTCAGTTAGAAAGCTTAGTTTACTGCACACAATATGAAAAACACCAATAAACTAAAACTAACATTATCTTATAGGGTTAGTTTATTTCTATTCTCCCCTAAAACCGTTTCAGGCACTCGGCCGAAATTTTAGCAACAAGTCTCCTAGACCACGCGACAGATAGAGAGCGAGAGAGGCCGGAGAGAGAAAGAGAAAGGCGTAGGAGAAGATCGCGCAGCAACGAGAGACCTCTACCGGCGGCTTATATCGCTCTATACCCCTACAAACCACAGAAACCTGATGAACTGGAGCTGAAGAAAGGAGGTAAATCCATACTAATATCTAATAAGGTCTTGGACTGTATAAGTCCCGCAAATTGCTAATGCGCTCGAACCATGTCTCATTAATATCGAAATGATGTAATTTCACGTATATTTAAGTAAAAATATACTATTGGCTCGAAACTTCAGTCTAGTGCTGACGTCACTAAAATGACGGCCACGCGCATTAGCAATTTGCAGGACTTATAGTAATAAAATAAAATGATTTTTGTATAGCGGCAGTTTATGGGGCTAGAATTCATAATTAAAGAGAATAATTTAAAAAATTATGATTTTTATTTATTTTTAACATAATTATTTATTAACGTCACGTTTTAAAATTAATTAATTCAACGTCACGCTGTAACACAAGCGATTGATGCCGTCACATGGCGTCAGCGACAAATATTTTTCAATTTTTTTTTACATAAATTTTTTTTTCCCGCAGCAATTACTTTTGTCTTTAAAAATTAAAAAAATTCGTCGTTTACGGATTGTGACGTCATTATTCACCTTCCGTACAGTGCAGCGTGACGTTCATGATCATGTTTTTTAAAAATTATTTTCTTTAATAATTAATATAAGGGTTTCTTTTTTCCTTTCGAGGTACGGAATCCTAAAAAAGCGTATATTCCTGCAGGTGTATACACAGTAACGGAGAGATGCAGAGACGGATGGTTCAAGGGATGCTGCGAGCGTGTCCAGAGATGCGGCGTGTTTCCCGGCAACTACGTGGCGCCGCTCACCCCTCTGCAACCCTTACAGCCGCGGATCAAACATGAAAAGGTATTGGGGCCGATTCTCTTCAACACAATCTCTAAACTAAACTAAATTAACAGGTCTAAATCTAATGCCATCCTTTTCCGCGAGCAGGATTATGAAAGGGATAGCAATAGATTTAGGCGTGTCATTTTAGTTTAGGTTAGAGATTGTGTACAATGGAATTAGCCACAATGTCTATACAATTTTTGACTCCAATGTTTTTTTTTTTTTTTTTTAATAGATATAGCGACCAAGCGAGCAGGCGGGTCACCTGATGTTAAGTGATTACCGCCGCCCATGAACATTTGCAGCACCAGAGGAGCCGCCGATGCGTTGCCGGCCTTTTAGGAATTTGTTGGTCCGCCCCTTGAATAACCCCATGTTATAATCTTTACTTTCATGTCATGTTTTATTACTTTATTTAAAAACAAATATATAAATTATTATTTATTGATCAAACATAGGTACAATTATACAGACTTACTTACGAGAGCTAATACATACTTAATACTTATACATAACTAGCTTATGCTCGCGACTTCGTCCGCGTGGACTACACAAATTTCAAACCCCTATTTCACCCCCTTAGGGGTTGAATTTTCAAAAATCCTTTCTTAGCGGATGCCTACGTCATAATAGCTATCTGCATGCCAAATTTCAGCCCGATCCGTCCAGTAGTTTAAGCTGTGCGTTGATAGATCAGTCAGTCAGTCAGTCAGTCACCTTTTCCTTTTATATGCAGCCTGTGGGTTAACTACACGAAGAAACGATACAGTGACCTCCGGGTCCTTTACCACAATGCGTTCAGAATGTTGATGGGGTTGCCCCGATTCTGCAGCGCCTCAGGCATGTTTGCGGACGCGCGCATCGACTGCTTCTATACTAATGTACGCAAGCGGTGCGCGTCGTTGGTGCGCAGAGTGCGGGACAGCCCCAACACCATTCTGCAGATGATTGCAGCCCGACTCGACTGTCCTTATCTTCGGCATTGCTGTGAAAGACATGTTCCAGTACCAATGCCGGAGAGAAGGTACTAGATATTTATTTTTATTTTTATTTATTAATTATTTTATGTATTGGTATTTTACTTTTATTAATTTTAAAGTTGTTATTATGGGTATGTTAACCTGAAATAAATCAATTTTATTTATTATTTATATATTTAGATAGAAGATAGATAACAAACCAATTTGTTGAGTATTATAAACTAGATGATGCCCGCGACTTTGTCCGCGTGGATTTAGGTTTTTAAAAATTCGGGAACTCTGATTTTCCGGGATAAGAAGTACGTACATACGATACGTTTCCACTACGTTTCATGTGCAACAGTCCCAAAATGTATCGTAAAAATGCTTGTAGAGCGTATCGGCAACGGCGAGCGTCAAGCCCACGGCAGCGGTGGCCGCGAGCGGCTCGAGCGCCGGCACCGCTCTCGCGCCGCCCGACGCGCCGCCCCGAGCCACCAGCCCGCTCCTCACTACTGGTAATCAAACTTTGCTGACACCTATCTACGCAACGTTCGTTGACCTCTAGCGTAAGTCAGATGTTTTATTTGCAATACATCGCGAACTTATAGAAAATACAGGATTTTTTGTTTTTTTTAATTTGAGCTACTGGAAACTACTATCAAAATTTCAAGTGTATTAGCTATTTAAGCTAAGCGTTGATACATCAGTCAATCAGTCGAGCTCGAGACGAGTGTTTTTATTATTAGACCAACATCAGAAGTGGTATTTACAGTATCTGAAGGTTATTTTCTCTACACTATTGACTGTTTACAAGTATTTTAATTTATGATTAAGAGGTGGATCGCCCAATAAACTCAATCTTCGTAAATACATAAATATAATTTATTATATTAACAGAAATACATTACTTTTTCCAACGATAACGACAACTCACAAGTGACAGACTTACAAATATTAATATTATTACGCTATTTTATTCTTTCTTCACTTTAGATGTAATGAGTTTACATACGAGTTCATATCACGTTAAATCATAATTTTTCATATTATATTTTATCAAATATTTCTTTGTATTGTATTTTTTTTTTCATTTCAGTGCAACCTTTGACGTATCCGTGGAATACTCCCTTACAAGCACAACAAAGCACGCCAAGATCTGAAAAGGTAGGTTTCATCAATCATCTTCAATCACTACATTATTTTATATGTACAACTATAATGAAATTACTAAATATGGCTACATTTGCGAAGCCATGAGCTTATTTTGGAAATTATGGTTTTTTTTTTTTAATTTCTTTATTTCAACCAAATAATATGTAAATTTTTCCGCGGGTTGGCGGGATCGTGGTCTCGTTACGTTTGGTCGTTGCACTCCTCTCTATCTATCTGCATCTATCTCCTTTTGTCCTGGGCTATGAGAAAGGGACGGGAATGGAGAAGCGGAGAAGCCTATTTATAGTGTGTTTGTTTTTGTGTGTTAATTTTAATTGCGTGCTATTACGGCGTTAACAAGCTAAACAACTAAAGACGGAATAGTGTCAAGGGGCGAAATAAAATCAAATTATGGGCAGTGGTGTACTCAATTTTAATTTGAAGCCGTTTAAATAATTTGGCCATTAGTTTGGCCATCCAAAGGGGTAATGCTGCCAGCATCTTGGGTACAATGCCTCGCTCGCGGTGGTCTCGACGAGGTTTTAGATTTAATTTAATTTATTTTAGTTTTAACTAGCTTATACTCGCGACTTCGTCCGCGTGGACTACACAAATTCCAAACCCCTATTTCACCCCCTTAGGAGTTGAATTTTTAAAAATTCTTTCTTAGCGGATGCCTACGTCATAATAGCTATCTGCATGCCACATTTCAGCCCGATCCGTCCAGTACTTTGAGCTGTGCGTTGATAGATCAGTCAGTCAGTCAGTCACCTTTTCCTTTTATATATTTAGATTTAATGTTGTTTTTTTTAGATTTAAGTTTATTAATAGTTTATTTTAGCGTTTAAACTACCGTGAGTGATTTCCATTATAAATACTATCTGAAAAAACCGCGGCGCGTGCGCGGACGGACTCCCTTGAAAAAGGACCCCGGATGGGTTCGAAACTAGTCGGGCTAACGTCGACTACACACGTGAGTAAGCCGGGACAGATAGTATTTATAATAGTTTATTTGTTAACCATTAATAATAAAAATGTATTATAAAATAACATGGTTTAAATAATCAAACAATTTATTATTTTCCAGTCTAAAGAGAAGTCGAAAGCGGAGAAATCTTCAATATCGACGGGCGTGAGTCTCATGAAGCGCCTGGCAGCCATGAAGAAGTGTAAATCGCCCCCTCCGGCGGGGTACAGCATGGACAACCCCGTGTTCGACGACGGCCCCTCCACCTCGCTCGTGCTGCCCAGCCAGCCGCATCACGTGCGGTCAGTAATGCCTTCTAATATTGATAGTCGACGCATTTTAAACTGAGTCGTCGAGTTATCTGTCTGTTTCGCTCGCACTTACCTGTTGTATAAAGTCATCATTATTGTTGTGTGAAGTCGTTTAAGTTAAATGTCATATGTACTGTCTATTGTCTATGTGCTCTCTCTTGCAATAAACGATATAAAACATGGTGTCAGAAGTCGAAATTAAAATGAATAATAGTCAAATACGACCTGTAAGTGCGAGCGAAACGGACAGATAACTTAGACTGATCTTAGCTGCAGTCAGTGGCGTGCAGATCATAGAGGCATAAAAGCACTGCTTACCCTAGTTGAAATGGCTTAGTGCTCATTTTTCATGATGACCTGTCATTAAATAGGTAGTTAGCTACCTACTGCTTACCCTAGGTTCAAACCCTGTGCACGCCACTGGCTGCAGTGATACGGTATACCTACAGCATAGCCCCTGTTATCCTTGTACAAAGTGCCCCATCACATGCATACGACATTGGTATGTGCACCTCGCATGTGTTTGTGTTAACTCGTGTTGTTACCGCCGACCCCCATAACATCACTGCCCCGTTATTTGCATTGTTTGTGTTTGTGGTGACCAATCGACATTGAGCTAGACCACAGTTCACAACAGTTAGAATTTCTACGGATTTAACTTTAGCACAGTTTAACGAAATACTACCAGTTGTTCGACGCCTTTGAAGTCGAGCGATGCCGCCGCTCGTGTAGGTACGCAAATATGCAAGGGTTGTCACAAAATTGAGATTAAAATCGCGGGGATATCGGTGAAATTTTAGACCCTTGTTCTGTTTAGATTTCGTATAGCATCCGTAGACAGAACAGTAATGCACCATTTTATGATAGAACTTACTAAACGACACTTAAAATATTTAAAACCACGCTCACGTAAACCCTCGTCCATCAATCACACAGACTACGCGAATCTGTGTGCAGCGGGCCGCGCCGCCCGCGCACCGCAACCCACCCCACCGTTCCTCTGTACAAGTACATTCGTAATTGGACTGTATATTTCAAGGCTGTGGCTTTAGTATAGATCTTCTAGCAAAACGCCGAAGCTTCGATGTCACTGGCAGGTGTCAAATGCTAGTACATAACATAGCTCAGTGTTGATTGGTCACTCTAAGACATTGGTTTGTTTATTCGACACCATTATGTAATACATTATCACAATATGTTAAGTGTACATGTGATCATGATCAATAACGAGAATTAAGTAATGTTTCTGAAAATGTATACAAAATTGATATACTTGATACACAAAATTGATTTGATCGCATGTACACTGTGTTTGTCCACGTATACGACGACTATTCACGAAAGACACTGAGAAGTCTTATACATATCGAAAGAACACATTCCAATAGTAGCCAATTTTTCCAATTCCAAAGCCTCAATTAGCCAACGGGTAAAGGAGTAGACTGAAAATCGAAAGGTCGACGGTTCAAACCCCGACCGTTGCACTATTATCGTACCTACTCCTAGCACAAGCTTGACGCTTAGTTGGAGAGGAAATGAGGAATACTAGTCATTTGACATGGCTAATATTTAAAAAAAATAGTACGCGACAGGTCGGGACCGACAAAACGTCACATAGGTATGAGTGACAGAGACACCGCTCTACGAAGCCGAAACGTCTTTCTAAAGGTCGATGTATAGTATGTGACAAGTCGAGATGGCAGTTGGGGTGGGGACGCCCCGCACACCCGCACAGATCCGCGCTAACCCGGTGCCATCTCGACTAGTTAGTAGGACCCCGGATGGGTTCGAAACTAGTCGGGTTAACGTCGATTAAATATGTGAGTAAAGCTGATTTCTTCCACATTTATAAAGTTTACGTTTTATGAAAACTTTGAACTTCATACGAGCTATCGTGTCGTGTCGTGTCGTCGTATACGTGGCCCCGGCACGGCGCCGGCACGCCCTGGCACGGTCGGGTAGTAGAGCTAGTGCACGCACGCAGGTCGGGCTCGTGCCCCTCGCAGCTGCTGCGCGCGCTGCCCGCGCCGCTCGCCGCGCACTCCGCCGCGCACGCCGCGCTCGCCGCGCGCGCTCGGCACCACGACCAGCGCTCGCACAGGTTTGCACACTACACTAACGGTGAAATCCGTACAGCGCACTCTGACTTTGCTTAGACTTAAGACAGAGTTAAAACGAGACAGATGTATATCTCTGACATAAATATGTCTCGTTTTAACTCAAACTTAAGTCTGAGCAAAGTCAAAGTGCGCTCTATTGATCTCACGTTAAGAGCGGTTATGCATCCTATCCGAATCCTTGAAAATACGTTCCGAAGTGCTATAGAACTATTTGTATTGTAGTAGTAAGAAATTTGAATTGAATTGAATTGAATTGAATTTACGCACTAGATCGTACAACCGATAGACGTTGGGGTCCCAAGGTGCTGGAATGGCGAACTCGCACCGGAAAACGCAGCGTTGGAAGACCCCGACCAGGTGGACGGACGACATCAGACGAGTCGCAGGGAGCCGCAGGATCCAGGCGGCGCAAGACCGTGGCGTGTGGAAGTCCCTACAAGAGACCTATGTCCAGCAGTGGACGTCTATTGGTTGATGATGATGATGATGATGCACTAGATCTGACTTCCGTCATCCGTGAAGAAATATTCGGACCGACGAAGCAGCCGTAGTACTGTTTGTACGAACGCTTTCGCATCACCTCGGATTTTCGGAGCTTGGGATTTAGATCAGATATCGTATTAGTGCGTTAGTAATATCCGAATTCGGTCCGCGCTCTGGGGCCTACCTGGTCCAAAGGTTGTCCATCGCCATTCAGCGTGGCAATGCTGCCAGCTTGATGGGCACCTGGGGCCCAGGCACAACCAGGGGAGAACTTTTTGACGACGTTATTACGGAAAATGTTTAGTAGTTTTAAGAATTGGCAGGTTTTATTATATAACTAGCTGCCCTGGCGAACTTCGTTCCGCCTAACAGTCGATTCAATTTTTTTAAATTTTTCTCTCCGTAGGAACCATCCTCGTACTTCAAGGAATATTATAAAAAAAGAATTAGCGAAATCGGTTCAGCGGTTCTCGAGATTTGCGATGAGCAACACATTTAGTGATTCATTTTTAACCGACTTCAAAAAAAAGGAGGAGGTTGTCAATTCGACTTAATTTTTTTTTGTTATATTATATATTCATTGAATATTGTATGTTTATACTGCAGTTAATGACTTACTAAACTCGGTTCGAGTTTTTATATCCGTATTTTCACGGATTCGGATGGGATTCGGTGCGTAACCGCACTAACATATTTGCATTATATCAGTAGCACAATACCTTACTCATATGCATAATGCAATACAATATTATACACTACAATGTAGTAGGTACAGCAATAAGCATCGCTTCACTGGCACCACTACTACGCGACGGGTCGAGATGGCAATCGGGGAGGGAATGCCCCGCGCACCGGGTCGGTCATACCCCGAATCCCGATTGACTTCTCGACCTGTCGCTGACTATAGTTATTATTGAAAACATAGTAGTAATTTCAATAGCTCAACTGGTAAAGGAGTGGACTGAAAACCGAAAGGTCGACGGTTCAAACCCCGCCCGTTGCACTATTGTCGTACCTACTCCTAGCACAAGCTTCACGCTTAGTTGGAGAGGAAAGGGGAATATTAGTCATTTAACATGGCTAATATTCTTAAAAAAAAATAAAAAAAATGAAAATTTAATTCGATTTTACATGGCACATTACTTCTACACAAACACAAGTACTAATTAGCACATCATATGATTTAATTCAATGTAAAAAAGTTGATACTTTCAATTTCTTCCTTCTTTACTGTAAATAATTTCACTGTCAGAAGCATGTTAGTATAGTCCGCGCCAATTAAATAGTCGTTCTTGAAGTTAACTGCAAGACGCGTCGCAATAGCATTTTTTAGGCGTCAGTGGGGCGTGCGACGCGAGGGAGCGGAAGATACCAGACCGTGCGGTGTGCCGCACCCCACCTTTGCCATCTGCATTAGTGTGAGTGCTACATCCGTACACAGTACACGAGCGCGTGGATTCAATGCCTACGCGAGCGCGCACTCGCATCGCAGGTCGGACGCGACTATTTAACTGCCGGGAACTATACTTTCTACATAATATTATATCATTTATTATTTTGTCTGTATGTTATAAACAGCATTGCACATTTTTCAAACACTTTCATTAGCACAGTTTTTGTTTGTATGTCTTGCTTGATCACTGTTTTGTTGCATTTAATCAGATATCACTTTCCTTGAGAGGGGCTTATTTGTAGTGCCCTCCAGACAAATGTAGTTTGACAAGCATTTGAATATTAACCAATCAAACTCATATGCAAAGCTCAAATGCTAAGCTGTGATAGCCTAGTGGTTAGGACGTTCGCCTTCTAATCGGAGGTCGGGGGTTCAATCCCGGGCACGCACCTCTTACTTTTCGGAGTTATGTGCGCTTTAATTAATTAAATATCACTTGCTTTAACGGTGAAGGACAACATCGTGCGGAAACCTGCATGCTGAGAGTTCTCCATAATGTTCTCAAAGGTGTGTGAAGTTTACCGATCCGCATTTGGCCAGCGTGGTAGACTATGGCCCTTATCACTCTGAGTGGAGACCTGTGCTCCGTAGTGAGCCGGCGATGGGTTGATCATGAAACTCAAATGTAAGTATAGTACGCGAAAGGTCGAGATGGCAATAGGGGCGGGGACGCCCCGCACACCCGCACAGCCCCTGCGCTATACCGATGCAAGCGAGCGTGGGCGGTGTGCGGGGCATTCCCCCGCCTCATACCCCGCTTGCCATCTCAACCTGTCGCGGACTATAGATATACTTCTAGGAACTAATAAACAAAATTATTTCTATGGCTGAAATCTATAGAGCGCACTTTGACTATGCTCAGACTTAAAGCGATGTTAAAACGAGACAGATGTATGCCGTTTATGTAACCCTGTCTCGTTTTAACATCGTCTTAAGTCTGAGCAAAGTCAAAGTGCGCTCTATAGATATCAGCCAATGTATTGAGGTCTGTTAATTTCGTTTAGTTTATATAGATTTTGTACGTTGGAAATAGCACAAAAAAAATTGAAAATATAGAAAAAACATGGTATTTTATAGGTATTCCTGTGTTTCAGTAGGGGTTCCGCAGAAAGTGGCGAGTGGGCGGGGCACAGGAAGTCTGCGTCACTCGACGTCACGGCGCGCAGAGAGAGACACCACTCGCAACCCGTGAAAGAGAAGTAAGCACTAACTGCCTTCCCGTCAAAATATTCTCTCGTAGGCAACTATAACTTGACCCCCTGACGTTATGTTGGCACCAATGCAAATCACACAATAATAAACCCTAAGTTCTAAGGATTAAAGCATACAAAGCAAGCTCAGCCACTCTCACAACGGGCTGTGCGGGCAGCGGCGCGTGCGTGAACTAACTCCCTTTGAAAGGGACCCCGGATGGGTTCGAAACTAGTCGGGCTGAGATATTATATATAATGGAAATCACTCAATTTAATTGTTGGAAATTGCAGGTTTCGCTGCATCGTCCCGTACCCGCCCAACTCGGAATACGAGTTGGAGCTGAAGGTGGACGATATCGTCGTCGTGTGCAAGAAACGCGGCGACGGCTGGTACAAGGTATAGATTTTCTGCGATAAGAATATGTACAGTTAGCTATGCATTATTGTTTAATTACATTACATTGATTTTATATATTATTTATATATATGTATATATTATATTATATTATACTATATAACATTTTTTTTTTTTTTTTTTTTTTTTTTTTTTTTTTTTTTTTTTTTTTTTTTTAATAGATATAGCGAGCAAGCGAGCAGGCGGGTCACCTGATGTTAAGTGATTACCGCCGCCCATGAACATTTGCAGCACCAGAGGAGCCGCCGATGCGTTGCCGGCCTTTTAGGAATTTGTTGGTCCGCCCCTTGAATAACCCCATGTTATAATCTAGAGGGAACACCGCCGATGGGAGTTGGTTCCACAGTTTGCACGTGCGTGGAAAGAAGGATCTGGCGCAGCGGACGGTCGAAGTGCACCAGACACCCAGATGGTGAGGGTGAAATTCCTTACGGTGGCGCGCGGTGCGGTTGTAGAAAAAAGAGGGTGGAATGAGGTCAAAAAGCTCTTCAGAGCACTCCCCATTATACAGGCGATAGAACACGCATAGAGAGCTAACGTCTCTGCGGTGCTCCAGGCTTTCCAACGAGCCGGTTAGTTTGGGATCGTCCACAAGTCGAACAGCCCGCCTTTGGATCCGATCAAATGGAAGGAGTTGGTACTGGGGTGCTCCAGCCCAAAGGTGGGAGCAGTACTCCATGTGAGGGCGGACTTGCGCCTTATAGAGTAGGAGCCTATGCTCGGGCGCGAAGTACCGCTTTGCTCTGTTGAGCACCCCAAGCTTTTTGGAGGCTAATTTGGCCTTGCTTTCCAAATGATCGCGGAATTGAACCTCGCTCGAAATGTGGACTCCAAGGATCCCAATGCTGTTGGAAGGTGTGAGGGGAGTGCTCTGAAAGAGAAGAGGCAGTGTAAAAGGGGACTTCTTGGCAGAAAACGCGCAAACCTGTGTTTTAGTTGGGTTAAATTGCACTAGGTTTTGTGCGCCCCATTCTGACACTTTACCTAGGCAAGTTTCTATGTCAGACACAAGTTTGGCTCTACACTCCTCCAGCACTGCGCGAGAAAGCTGTGTATGTCCTTTGTACAGGGCATCACCCGTACTGTCATCCGCATAGCAATGGATGTTGTTGTGATGCAACATGTCATTGATATGCAGGATGAACAGTGTGGGCGATAGCACCGAGCCCTGAGGGACGCCAGCATTGATGGGTTTGAGTTCCGAGCAAAAACCGTCGACAGCGACCTTGATGCTGCGACCGTCAAGGAAACTGGCGACCCAATTACACAGCTTCACTGGTAGTCCGTAAGATGGTAGTTTCGATAGAAGTGCCCCATGCCAAACCCTATCAAAGGCTTTTGCAATATCAAGACTGACCGCCAGAGCCTCTCCCTTGCTGTCAATGGCTTCCGCCCAGCGGTGCGTGAGATAAATAAGAAGATCACCAGCTGATCGGCCGTGGCGAAAACCGTATTGACGATCACTGATCAGCTGGTGCTCCTCAAGATATCCCAGCAGCTGGGCGTTTATGATTTGTTCCATGACTTTGGACAGGAGGGAGGTAATCGCGATAGGTCGATAATTTGAGGGGTCCGAATGATTGCCTTTCTTCGGAATAGGGTGAACTAAGGCAGTCTTCCACGAAGATGGAACTGTGCCGGAGGAGTAAGACAGACGGAACAGACGAGTCAGGACCGGTGTCAGCTCAGGAGCACATATTTTGAGCACAACCGCAGGAATACCGTCCGGCCCACTCGCTTTATTGACGTCGAGAGAGAGGAGTGCCTTACGCACAGCTGTTTGGGTAAAGCGTATGTCACGCAGCGAGCTTTGACACCGCGGGATGGTAGGCGGTGTTCTCCCCCCGTCATCAAGCGTTGAATTGGCAGCAAAGAGTGTGCCTAGAATTTCGGCTTTCTCTTTGGCGGTGTGGGCCAGTGTATCATCCGGTTTGCGCAAAGGTGGAAACGAGGAACGACAGAAGTTGCCTTGAATGGCTTTTGCCAGCGACCAGAACGCGCGGGAACCAGATGGCATTGCGACTAGTCTCTGTCCAATTCTGTCGACATGCTTGAATTTTGCCCTGGCAATGGCATTTTTGTAGGATCTAGAGGCAGCATTAAATTGTTTTTTCAGGATGGCGGTATTTGGTTCGTTGTTGCGTTGTGCTGATAACCAGAATCGGTAAGAGGATTGCTTAAGGTTTGCAGCCCTCTTACAGGTCCCGTTAAACCATTTCTGTGCTCGCTCACCGGTGGGTATTAAAGAGTTGGGGATGAAGCAATCCATACCTTGGAGTATAGCGTCAGCAACGGCCACAGCACAGATGTTGGGGTCATTTACGGAAAAACAAAGCTGCCCCCATGGATATGAGGCGTAGAATTCGCGGAGACCATCCCAGTCAGCTGAATTGTAATGCCAAACTCTACGGCTACCGGTAGCACGCGTGCAAACGGATGATGGAAGTTGCACGGTGGTCTGTACCAAGCAGTGATCAGACGTACCAAGCGGAGCATCGACACTAACTTGGTAGCCGGTAGGGTGAGTGGTGAGAAAAAGATCGAGAATAGAGGGGGTATGATCAGCGATATCGGGGATCCTAGTAGGTAGCGTAACCAGTTGGTTGAAGTCGTATGCCAGGACAAAATTATGGGCGCACCTCCCGGCGTGATCAGTGGTACGTGATCCTAGCCATTCCACATGGTGGGCATTGAAGTCCCCTAGGATCACCACCTCGGCGGAAGGAATATGCTCCTGTATATAGTCCACTGATCTTTGGACGTGGTCGAAGAGTCGGTCCGTCTCAGCGTTTCCGCTATGGGATCTGTACAGGCACGCATAGACTCGGGTTTGACCCCCGAAGTCCACGCGCAACCAAAGTAGAGATAGGCCCCCAACCTCTATGTTGTACAGGCGTTGACCGCAAATATCCCCTCTAATATACACACACACGCCAGCGCGTGGCGAGAAGACATGTTCCAGTTTGTAGCCGGGGTAGTTTAGATACGAAGTATCGTCGGGGGGTGAGATTTGAGTTTCAGTTAGGAATAGTATAGCTGGCTTCGCCGTTTCAAGGTGATGATGAACGGCGTTTAGGTTGGAATGCAACCCTCTAATGTTGCAAAAGTTCACACGGAATGTGGAACGAGGCGCCGCTGTATAACGATTCTTTCTGTTAATTTTTGGCATCATGTGTGTATATTAGGGGTTGATCGAAGAGGGGACCGGGTTGACGAATGTTGTAACAACGGTGGTCTCCAGGTCAAAGATGTGGAGTCAGCCGCTCCCGATCACGCAGGTAGAGTGAGTTACTGGCACGGGGGACGGAAGGGCCCCCAATCCGATCCGTTGAATGACCGGCGGGTTCCACTCCGGTCTCCCACTCCGGCACTCCGGTCATTCACCGGGCTTTTTTCGTCGGCGGCGGGGCAGCCTCCTAGGTCGGGAATCCTAGGTTCGGGCCCCCTACGGACCAACGGGCGGCCAGCGGACAACCGTTTCATCGGGTCTCCCTGGACCCCGCGCCAATATATCACGCCTACGGATACGAGAGGGCCTAATTCTCCACGACGGACCCAATGGCCACAGGAATTACACTATTCGGGGGGATGGGAGGGGGAACTGGCTCTCCAGCTCGCAGCCGGAACGCACAGGGTGCTTTGCGGCTGGTTACGACTGGAGTGTGGTCGCTAGCCAGGCGGATTCGGGATAGAATCCTACCACGAAGCAAAATTGTATATATTATATTGTATAGTATGTACCTATTAGAGTGTATGTTTATGTATGCCTATATATCTATTTATATATATATATATATATATATATATATATATATATATATATATATATATATATATATATATATATATATATATATATATATATATATATATATATATATTTATAACTACATTGCGACTCCCCGTCTTACAGTTCTATAAGTTCTTAAGTAAGGGTTGCCTGGAAGAGATCACTTTAGTGATAAGGTCGCCCTTTGTTTTTTAAGTGAATCCTGTATTCTTACTCTCTGTAATTTTAGTAAGAATAAAGTTGTTTTAAAATTAAATTAAAATTAAGGTATCATTTCATTTATATGTCCTTACATTCCAACTAGGTAGCTCCCATTGAGATGGTACCTATATCAAAAATAAATGATTTCTCAGTAATTTTTTAAATGATAAGCAGTGATAGCCTAGTGGTTAGGACTTCCGCCTTCTAATCGGAGGTTGGGGATTCGATCCCGGGCATGCACTACTAACTTTTCCGAGTTATGTGCGTTTTAACTAATTAAATATCACTTGCTTTAACAGTGAAGGAAAATATCGTGAGGAAACCTGCATGCCCGAGTTCTCCATAATGTTCTCAAATGTGTGTGAAGTCTACCAATCCGCACATAGCCAGCGTGGTAGACTATGGCCAAAACCCTTTTTTAAAGTCGATGTGCCTACATTATTTTCTGCCGGGTACTGTACATTTATGTCACCAATATTTTTGATACATACCTACATCGATTTCTGCGAGATTTCTGAACCAATTTGAAAAAATCTTGTTCCTCCAGGGTACGCTGCAGCGCACGGGTCGCACCGGCCTGTTCCCCGCCTCCTTCGTGCAGAGCGTGCCGTCGGACTGACACTACGCGCACGCTGGCTTCTACAGTGCGCTCTACGACTACAGGAAACACCACCTATAACAGTGATCAAGGAACTCTATACATAATCGATAATTAATAATTAAGACATTAGTTATCAGTAATACATGATAGGATAATTTTGGTCCCCCCCACGTGCAACGCATATACGGATGATTTATGCGAACACGTGCCGGGCGCGGGCCGTGCCAAGTACGAGAGCACGTACGCCATGTTGGCATAAATCGGCCCTTAGACCGGGGGCACGCGATGCGTTGCGGTCTTACATAGAGATATGTGGCATGTCACACGTTACGCTCCCGTGCCGCACCGGACTTGCAACCACCGAGACGAGACTTATTAACAGACTGTCCAACGCTGCTACGACGCCGCTGCGATATAACGTTGCGGCGCCGCACCGCTCGCGTGCCCGCTGATACGGTGAAATCGCACGATGCGTTCCGTTGGCGGTGCCGCTGCGTCATCGTACATAGACATCGCAGTGCCATGCCACACGATGCGTTAGTACGTCCGCACCGCACTCGCAGCGGACTTGTGACCATGCAGGCCGGGAGAGGTGGTGCGGTGGCCATACTATCTGCCGGAGCGGCAACGCAGTGCCCGTGTGGCGCAACCCACAGCGGTGCGGCGCCGCAACGCACCGGAAACGCACCGTGTCGTATACGCATTCTAAGGCGTCATTAAGAAAATTCCTTGACGTATTATGTAACAAGTATATTTTTAAATAGATATGTTTCAATACCTTAGAATTATTAGATGTTAATATTTCGATTCGGCCGTACCATAAAAATGAATATTAAAGATCTCCGATCTTGTTCTTTTTACACTAAAAAGAAAGGAATATATACAGTCCATGCGCTATTTTAACTCTGTGGGTCAACTGTCATGTCTCGACTAAAATCGTACTGTTGATATGGAATTTTATACAAAAAGTTAAAATGGCGCGTTACATTTTACGATAGTTTAGTTCTGTTATACTTCGTTCGAATACGATCAATACTAATTCCTATGTACACAAAAAATAATTTTTTACAGAACTATAATATAGTTCCATCCTTTTCACATTGTTGATGGTGGAAAAGGATGGCATGACTTATAGTTTTTTTAAACTTTGTGCAAGCGAATTAGAACTATTTTGTAGCTAACTTATTAACTTTAGGTAGTGTTTAATGGTTAAGATTTTCTAAATTAAAATTACTCATCTCATCGATTCAAGGGGCGGACCAATAAATTCCTAAAAGGCCGGCAACGCATCGGCGGTTCCTCTGGTGCTGCAAATGTTCATGGGCGGCGGTAATCACTTAACATCAGGTGACCCGCCTGCTCGTTTGCTCGCTATATCTATTAAAAAAATCTTATTGACATGGCGTCGATTCTGATGTTTCTCCAAACTAAATTTAGAATATCTACATCTTTTGGTTTTTAATATTGCTAAAAAAGGACAGAAAATGAATTTTAAATTACATAATCCAACTTTAGTATGGTCATTACTGGCACCTAATGTCACGAGGATTGACAGTTTTAAATGATTTTTTAAAATTAAATTTTGTCTGTTTGTAAGAAAAAAATGTGAATACTCCAAAATGTTCTTGCGATCATAATCAATACTATTGAATACAGGGTGTAACCAAAACGCTGGCAAAAACGAAGACTGATGAACAAAATAATACTGATGATTACTGATATAATACAAAAAAAACGCGAAAAAAATAAAATAAAAATCTATAAAAGTTTACTATAAATAAAACATCTGACTGACTGACGCTAGAACTCGGAGTCAATGTCGCGTCGTAGGCAAGTTGACCAGCGGCCCTACCGCGGTTGTTTGACAGCTACAATGTCACGATCGCAATCATCTTTGATTGGTTAATGCTCGCTCACTATTGGCCACAATGCATTGTTGCAACAAGAATCGCACAGATTCAGCCAATCAGAACAATTGAGATTGTAATAATGATTGATTCAGGTTTTAGACAATCGCCCTACCGAGTTTTGTACGTTATACATTGCGGGTTTGAAAAATACTAAGTCACTAAAACTACAAAAGGATGCAAATGGTTATTGGTATTGGATTGTGTTTAGGAGGTATAACAATAACGCTAAGTTTTTGCCAGCGTTCTGGTTACACTCTGTATTTAAGAAACCTTTAAGAAATACGTTGCTGTATTTGGCTGTATTGGTGGGACTAGTAATTTTAATTCAGAAGATCCTGGAACGATTTTGATACGATTTCAATGAATTTATTTTTATAGGATTGATACGCTTATTATGTTAGTAACTGATTTTTAAGACTCTCCTGTGTTCCGAGTTCCTTTAAAAAGCTAAGGCGGTGGTGATGCATATTGTTTGCTTTTCCGACGTGTGTAGTAGAGGCGGGGTGTGGTTAAGATTTCGGCCGCCTATTCGTGTTCGGAGCTTCGATACCGTGCACGCACCTCTAACTTATTCGGATTTTTTTTGTATGATTCTGTTGGCGGTTCAATAAAAATAAAATAAGTGCGTCTTACGCAATTAAATATCACTTGCTTTAACGGTGAAGGAAAACATCGTGAGGAAACATGCATGTTTGAGAGTTCTCAATAGTGTGTGAAGTCTGCCAGTCAAGTCTGAGAGTTCTCAATAATGTGTGAAGTCTGTCGGTCAAGTCTGAGAGTTCTCAATAGTGTGTGAAGTCTGTCTGTCAAGTCTGAGAATTCTCAATAGTGTGTGAAGTCTGTCGGTCAAGTCTGAGAATTCTCAATAGTGTGTGAAGTCTGCCAGTCAAGTCTGACAGTTCTCAATAGTGTGTGAAGTCTGTCGGTCAAGTCTGAGAATTCTCAATGGTGTGTGAAGTCTGTCAGTCAAGTCTGAGAGTTCTCAATAGTGTGTGAAGTCTGCCGGTCAAGTCTGAGAGTTCTCAATAGTGTGTGAAGTCTGTCGGTCAAATCTGAGAATTCTCAATAGTGTGTGAAGTCTGCCAGTCAAGTCTGAGAGTTCTCAATAGTGTGTGAAGTCTGTCAGTCATGTCTGAGAGTTCTCAATAGTGTGTGAAGTCTGCCAGTCATGTCTGAGAGTTCTCAATAGTGTGTGAAGTCTGTCGGTCAAGTCTGAGAATTCTCAATAGTGTGTGAAGTCTGCCGGTCAAGTCTGAGAGTTCTCAATAGTGTGTGAAGTCTGTCGGTCAAGTCTGAGAATTCTCAATAGTGTGTGAAGTCTGCCAGTCAAGTCTGAGAGTTCTCAATAGTGTGTGAAGTCTGTCAGTCAAGTCTGAGAATTCTGAATAGTGTGTGAAGTCTGCCAGTCAAGTCTGACGGTGAGATCTATAGAGCGCACTCTGACTTAGCTTAGACTTAAGACAGAGTTAAAACGGGACAGAGCTATATCTCTCACATAAATTTGTCTCGTTTTAACTCAATCTTAAGTCTGAGCAGTCAAAGTGCAAATAGATCTCAACCTTAGAGTTCTCAATAGTGTGTGAAGTCTGTCAGTCAAGTCTGAGAATTCTCAATAGTGTGTGAAGTCTGCCAGTCAAGTCTGAGAGTTCTTAATAGTGTGTGAAGTCTGCCAGTCAAATGGGAGCCAAACTAGGTTTATACGGAGCACACTGCCAATAAACCCCTCTTAAATTATTTCAAATACGGAATACAGGTTAACATTTTTTTTTAACTTTAAAGTTTAAACACTGCCATATTAATGAATATTTCGATAACAATATAACAATTTACACAAGAATTTGAAACTATCCGTTTTGGATTTTTTTAATTTACAGTAGCCGGCAAGAAATATTGTACATCGGCCTTTAGAAAGAGATTTCTCCTTCGTAGAGCGTTGTCTCTGTCACTCGTACCTATGTGACGTTTTGTCGGATTCAACGACAGAGACAACGTTCCACAAAAACGCTATCTCTTTCTAAAGGTTGATGTACAATATTTCCTCCCGGGTACTGTAACTAAAGTAGGTGTACAGTACGCGGCAGAAAGTAATGTACATCGACCTTTAGAAGGAGATACCAGATTTGTAGAGCATTGTCTCTGTCGTTGAGACCGACAAAACAGTGTGACAGAGACAATGCTCTACAAAGCCGCAATGTCATTCTAAAGTAATAACTTGTCCCTATCTAAGCTATTTGTTTTAGTGTCCGATCGATAACTAAAGACTAACAGTCAAAATTAATAGTAATCAATCCTATCTGTAATCTGTGGATAGATTAGTAATAACAACATTACTAATCTATCGACAGATTTTTTTTTTACAGATAGGATTAGTCAAAAATGGCTTTTTTGACCATGAACAGCGTTGCCAAGCAATTTATCTGCACAGATAGGATAGAATATGAATTTCGGCCGTACATAGATACTGGCGCGGCGTTTATGCACCTTTGGGCAAAACGACACCTACGAGTAAGCTTTAAAGTCTATAGAAGTCGTTCCTATGTAAAGCCTGACCAGAAAAATAAAGTACCTCGCCATATTGTGGAAACCCGTGGAACTAATTTATACAAGACCATATACATAATGACCATAGACCATTTACTAGTGGCGCTCCCAGTGCAAGTTTTTTGTTTTTCTGGTCAGGCTTTACCTTTTAGTAACATAAATGAATTTTTTTTTTAATATGACGCTTCATTATTAATTTATGAAGCTTTTTCTCGGCTAAAATCATTTTGAATTTGGCCTACCTAAAACTACGCCGCAATGGGTCAAAACTCAAAAACTTTTTCGATCGGACACTAATTTTATTGTAAGGGTAGAAAATGTGTAGATATACTTATACTTATCTACGTTATGAAAATACATTTTTCTTACAAAATATAAAGAAATTAAGTACCCTACCCTTAGGTACCCTAAGTGATTAAATAAAAAGTAGTTTTTAAAATGTTTTCAAAAATTTGTTTAGAGAAATTTTAAATGTAAGACTGTATTATAATGGTGAAACTTTTGTCATATTTAGTGTAAAATTTAATCGTCTTTGTATAATGTATAATTAGGTGAAATATATTTTATACTTTCGTTTCATACTAGTGATATGATATAGAATTTAGATTTTAACTTAAGTTTAAACTTTAAATTATTTATTCTGAGCAAGTTTTTGGACGACTTTTCAAAGCATTCTTTTGATATTGTGTACACTTTCACACACTTTTTTTATCTGTAAGAATGCCTTTGCCCTAAGCATTATTGTATTAATTTAAAAAAACGAATATTCGTCGTGGTCAAAAGTCGTCAATGAAACTAAAATGTGTATATTTATGTATGGGAAATTAAATCGCTCAAAATTTTTATGATATCAATGTTTAAACGATTTTCTAACTTTTTTTTTTTTGTAATTTTTCTACTAGATATTTATTGGATTTTTACTTCCTTTTTAACTATTAATAATTATTAATTAAAAAAAGCCACTGTTCTGTTAAGTTCGATCGTCAAAAAGAACTGATTTTATTTTAAGTATTTATTTGAAATTGACTTTTTTATTACCTTTGATAGTTATTTTTAATGTATTCATAGTTCATACATGTATCCAAACAACGAATTTGTAAAACATATTTTAAAAAGAAATATGAATTATCTGACTACCCATGATACTCAAAAATGTTTTTGGATAAGTATTTTTAATGAATGTCATAGTTTTAAATTTTAATGATATTAAATGATCGACACAAATTAAAAAAAATGTGAAAATTTACTTACAAGTTTTAATCAGAAAAACATATAGTAAATGTTATTCTTTTTTGTGCTCTTACAAAATCGTTTTTAGGGAAACTTGAAATTTTATGAAAATTAAACTTGTTAAAATAATTACTTAGCAAAATTTAGAATTATATTTATTTTGTGTGTAATTTTTTTGGATAAAATATGAAAAATGTAAGAAATCTAAGGCTGCGTTCTGACTGACAGACGTTTATTGATAAAATATTCGCTGATATTTGAAAGTTATTTTTTAAAATATAACCTATAATTTACATTGTTTTTTTAACTGGTTGGATTGCTCCACGCACTGGGAATGCAGTCGGAAAATTGTAGACTTGTGAAGCGACTGTATATTTAAAAATAGGGTTTTGGACTGACTGACTAATCGATTTATCAACGCACAGCTCAAACTACTGGACGGATCGGGCTGCAATTTGGCATGCAGATAGCTATTATGACGTAGGCATCCGCTAAGAAAGGATTTTTGAAAATTCATCCTCTACGGAGGTGAAATAGGGGTTTGAAATGTGTGTAGTCTACGCGGACGAAGTCGCGCATAAGCTAGTTCATTAATAAATTTAGTCATTAAATAAAAGTCTTGGTTTTTCTTTATTTTTAACATAATTAATTATTATTAACGTCACCCTGTACGGAAGGCGATAAACGACAAATATTTTTCAATTTTTTAACATAAAAATAGAGTAATATCTAAAGGGAAAATATTTTTAGCAGCATTTTAGTTATATGTAACAATAAATTTTCATAAAACAGTCCAAAACCACACCCTAATAAATAGTCAGTCTGGAGATGCCCCAAGGCCATGTATAATCAATTTCTCCTTAGTTTACAGATAACGTCACACAGAAATGCGTAAGCGACGTGCTTGGCGTTTGGTTCGCGGTAAAAAAGCTGTAAGCGCCGTGCATAGCGCGTCGCTTACGCGTTTCTGGGAGGAGCGATGTTTACTTTCAAGTCAAGGAAAAAGTGTATTTTATAGAAAATATATTTAACATCAGCAAAAACACTGGGAGTCAAATAGTCGATAAGTAGATGAAAAAAATACTCCTTACTTTAGTTGATACTTAGTACCTAAATACGATACTGCTCTGTATGTAACTAAGCTTTGTATAAATAAGGAGACCATATCGGAGAGTTTTAGTTCACTTGTGAAGAGAAATAAACATTTTCTTCCTTATGTTATGCGATTTTTATTTCATTTTTTTTAAAGAATATTAGCCATGTTAAATGACTAATATTCCCCTTTCCTCTCCAACTAAGCGTCTAAGTTTGTGCTAAGAGTAGTTACGACAATAGTGCAACGGGCGGGGTTTGAACCGTCGGTTTTCAGTCCACCCCTTTACCCGTTGAGCTATTGAGGTTCATGCCTTTAAATGCATCAAGTAGCAATCAAAAATCGGCCAAGTGCGAGTAAGACTCGAGGATAGGTACGGACCAGCCGTAGGTGCAGAGTCAGCCTATATCCCGGGGACGGACATACAGTCCGCGACAGGTCGAGATGGCAATGAGGGGTATGAGGCGGGGGACGCTCCGCACACCCGCACGTGAACCACGCTGCGGGGTGTTCCCTCTCCGATTGCCATCTCGACCTGTCGCTATAGGTTACTTTTTGTCCCAATAAATAAAAGTCTCGGGATTCTTAATAAACCTAAGTACACATAAAAAAGGCATAATTTACATCCCGGATATGAATCTATGCTAATTTTTTACCATGGAAGAGTTCCCTCCGGATGTTCAAAAATATAAATCCACATGGACAAAGTCGCGGATATCCTTTAGTATATAATTATAATTAGTTGATTAACTTTTATTAAAAGGTTTATGTGAACTTACCCTATTACATAAATGGAGACAAGCCTCTAACAAAAAAATACTTTTTTTAATTTTGTAGCTTATTGATTTTATTTAAAATCCAAGAAAAAAAAATTAAAAAGCAAAAAGAGCCTCCCCGGCGGGGAATCGAACCCCGGTCTCCCGCGTGACAGGCGGGGATACTTACCACTATACTACCGAGGATTGTGATGAGCTTAATGAAATTATGGAATGTGTTCTACATTACAAACTTTTCAGTTGAAGCTTTTTCTTGAAATATAAATTCTCGTAACATTACCACAGTAAACGACATACAGTACTTACGCGACAGAAAGTAATGTAGATCGACCTTTAGAAGGAGATAGCAGATTTGTAGAGCGTTGCGTCTGTAGTTGAAACCGTCAAAACGTAATATAGGTATGAGTGACAGAGAAAACGCTCTACAAAGCTGTAATGTCATTCTAAAAGCCGATGTACATTACTTTCTGCCGCGTACTGTAAGCTTTTCTGTCAGCTTTTCACGGCCCAACGGTTCAACCGATTTTGATTAAATTTGGTACAGAGCAGAGGTAGCTTACATACCGGCGAAGGACTTCGGACTTACTTTTCATCCCGGAAAATCAAAGAGTTCCCGCGGGATTTTTAAAAACCTAAATCGTCGCGGGCATCATCTAGTTTCAAATATTTTGTAAACTACTAGAGAGAAGGATTTACATTCTAATCTACCTACCTACTTACAAAATACTCCATGAATTTTTGCAACATGCTAGTCTTGTACGCTCTTCGAAACTTTTTTAACCGACTTCAAAAAAAGGAGGAGGTTCTCAATTCGTCGGAATCTTTTTTAGCTAGATACAAACTGCATTAATCTTAATTTATTATCACAATAACCTTTCCATCTGGTAAAAGAATTAAAAAGCAATCACGGACTTTCATCAAATTCACAACATGACCAGGCGGTCATCGCGATTTCTACAAGTCTAGATACGCTATTATTCGTGCTATTATACTCGGTCCAGCATTTGTTCAGTAAAATGTCTCTCGCCTTTCACCCATTTCGCGAAAACGGAGATCGAAAGTTTAATTGCTTTCAAAGCTTCCCTAACTTGTATTGTACTTATAGAAGCAGGCGTTACTTTGCGGAAGTCCATGATATACAATGATGCAACATGCAGCATGCACCGCCCGCCCTCCCACTGCTAAACATGCAGGAAAAAGCAGCCACCAGGCAAGCAAAGCAAACCACCACCACGCAGCACCACACAAATCCAAAAACACACTCGACGCACGTTTCGCCCCGACACCGGAGCATCCTCAGGAGATGTAGACCTTACAATGCATAATTTCAAATTGCAAATTACAAATTGCTTTCTGGTGTCAAAGGTATGTCTGTGTGTCTGTGTGTCTGTCCGTCTGCCTGTCGTGTCTGTCACGAAAACCTTTAGGGTATTTCCTGTTGACCAAGAATCATGTTTAGCAGGTAGTTAGTAGTACAAGTTAAGGAATAAACCGAAAACGGTGGATTTGTGGTTACATTACACACAAAAAAAAATTAAAATGTGTTAAGGAACAAATAATTAGTATTTTCAATTTTCAAAGTAAGATAACAGCTATACCAAGTGGGGTATCATATGAAAGGGTTTTACCTGTAAATTCTAAAACAGATTTTTATTTATTTTTATGCATAATAGTTTTTAATTTATCGTGCCTAATGTCGAAAAAAAAACCCGAGTACGGAACCCTCGGTGCGCGAGTCTGACTCGCACTTGGCCGGATCTACAAAATATTTTCTTTTATTTTTATTTATTACATAGGAAAATATTAATAAAACAGACATGTATTCTATTAAATAAACTTAAATCTACAAAAAAAACTTAAATTAAAACTAAAATAAATTAAATTAAATCTAAAACCTCATCGAGACCACCGCAGCGAGGCATTGTACCCAAGATGCTGGCAGCATTACCCCTTTGGATGGCCAAACTAATTCTTTGACCAAGGTAGCTGCCAGCTCTCGGGTCCCCGGTTGACTCGATAACCCTTTTCGAAATTTCCTCAAAAAGCCCCCGGGCCCCACGGCCCCAAGGTCTCCACGCCAAAAGGCACGAATATGAAGCTCCCATCGAGGTTTTCGTATTAAAATATTTTTTTAAACTTCAAATGCGATATATGCCTGCCTTAGCAATTATGTCAAGAGGTCGCTCTTCATTTTGAACCCTTCGCTGAACACTGTAGTTTTATTCCGCATATATTTTTGCAAAAAAATTGCAGTAGGTTTTTCTTTTTGCGTAACTTTTTACCTATTAATACTTAATATTTTAGATTCAGACAATATCATCATCATCCACAGCTTGACATATAGAGTAGGTCTACCACCGCTTAAATTCAGCGGCTCCCTGCGACTTGTTTGATGTCGTCTGTCAACTTTAGTGGGGGTCGCAATGGAATCAAAACCTAAGTATAGGGTACTTGCAGTTGACCTAGAATCAGGCAAGGTCTCATAGGCTTATAGCACAAGTAAAGACAAAAATCCGAAAACCATACTTTTTGTTGTAGAATTATACATATAAATCCTAATCCTAATCCTAATAATATTAATGTGAAAGTGTGGATGTTTGGATGTTTGTTATTCAATCACGCAAAAACTACTGGACGGATTTGGCTGAAATTTGGAATGGAGATAGATTATACCCTGGATTAACACATAGGCTACTTTTTATCCCGGAAAATCAAAGAGTTCCCGCGGGATTTTGAAAAACGTAAATCCACGCGGACGAAGTCGCGAGCATCGGCTAGTAGGAGATAATTTAAGCAACAAAATAATCATATCTTTGGCCAAGGTATGGAGCCCTCAGTGCGCGAGTCCGATTCGCACTTGACCGATTTTTATAGGATCGCAGGGCAATTTTTAGGGTTCCGTACCCGAAGGGTACCAACGGGGCCCCTTACCCTATCACTAAAACTCCTCGATCCAGATGGTTGATGATGATGATGATTTTAGCAATACTTAATGCAGCTTTGTCACAATCGATCAGCACGTCATAGATTTTGTGACGTAACCAAAATACTCTAGACTCTAGTGGGTTTACAGATTAACTTTCTGATTTTACCCGCTAAAGCCTTCGCTGTGGCACATGAGTAGGCTGTGGGCCGTGGCTCGAGTGAATGCAATAATGACGAATCGAGCCGAATGCGCCTGACGAGTGACGACGCCCGACGGCGGAGGTTAGAAAACGGGAAAAACGACTCTTCAGTGCTCTTCAGTGCTCTTCAGTTAATTGCAGACCGGCAAGCGGGTACGACCTTTCGCGCGTCGCGGTGTTATGCGCTTTTCCCAACCGTGGACTGTAAAATGCCGACCGATATTATACCGTCTTGTCGCCCAGAACACTTCGGACCTAGTTTCAGTAAGAAATCGTGCGATGCGGAACAAAAATCCGGCTTTTTAGTGCTGCTGGGCCAAAGCGGGATGCGAAAAGACGTGCGCGTGGTTGTGTATAGAACCTCTTTGGAGCACTTTGCTGTAATATATCCTAGGAAGCGGTTATCGAAGCCTTTATGTGTGGTTAATTTGAGGAACACGGCAGTGGAGCGAGACGAAGCGAACGGGTTCTTCGTTAGACAGAAAGGGTACGACAACGCAGTGTCCGCGAGGTTTCTTTGCTCCGAGAGGGACATGGAGGCTTGGCTGTCGGCTTTTTCCGCGCATACATCGCCGCCCTGTCAACATCAGTCGAGTCTGCCGGTGCTAGTTGAAACAGAGGAGAGCTAAGCTGTCAATTTTATCTGCATCTATTGTGATCTGGCTGTTTTTCTCTCGGAGGTTTCTCACGAAACCGCGAACGAGGTTATGTTTGTTTTGCAATGATGCGAAAGTGAAAGTTGCCGATTTTTTGCGAGTGCACGAAAGTCGATCGCACCCACATTGCCAGGCTGAGCTTGATGTTCTGCGAACTTTACGAGTCACTGGAAAGTGATAGTATGTTCACTAATTAAGATATCTAGGTACCTACCTACTTCAAATGTCTCATAGATTCTTCCTAATAATAATTAATAATTATGATTCGTGTGACTGCTCGAAATCAAAACATTGTAACCGACATTTTTAACAGGTACCTACCTACCTATACTTTATTTCGTAACACTTACTAACTAGAATGAAGAAATGTTTGTATGTTGAAATATTTAATTAGTTCATCCGCAGTCAAGATAAACGTTGAATATTAAATTTTTGCATAACTCGTCGTAATTTAAATAACAAACTTCTATTTTGCTATCAAAACTAGTTTGGATGGCAACTTACGTAGGTACCTATATGATAAGCGTTTCCAAGGTCAAGCAAATTGAAAAGAAAAGACGTTAAAAAAAATTAAAATTACACGATAACTTACTTCTTTTTTGGAACTTTTTTAAATTGAAGCATTGAAGTTTGACGGTAAAAATCGTGTATGGCCAGCGTATTAGTGGTATTAGGCATCTGTGTGTGTCTGTGAATAAGCATCTTCTAGGCAAGCGGGCTCTAGCCTCCAACCTAGACCTCATTATTGCTTTTTATTAAGCGTTATCCCAATGAAATAAAAATTCAAAATAGACTGTAAAATGTAATTACAGTTATGTATTTATGTAATTTGGTATTTTTATCAGTTGGGGTCGTAAAGTTTGATAACTACTAATTACGTATTATAAGCATAGGAATTTGGTGAATGTATAAATTATATGGCCTAGAGCAACTTAAACCGAATGAGCTTAGTCATTGTGAAAGTAAAGTTAATATAGGTAAATACCTAGATTACTAGCAATTTGTTATTATTTATTAGCAGTAATAATGTTTAAAAATAAGGCTCAGTATGGGGAGGGCTTAAAACCGTAAAATTCTTAATTAATAATTAATTATGTGTGGGGTGGTTAAATATAAATGAAAATCAATGGCCTGATATTTTTTTTACGTGTAGGTAACTATGTTAACATTTTTACGTATATTTCGTATTGTGTTCAATTGAGTAATTAATATGTCAGCTGTGATAGAATTTTGGTGAAAATAAGTTATATGTATTAAAATATGATTAAAATTTATGTAAGTAGATTTAAATTTAGAAAAGTTTAAAAATAATGAATTTATGTTAAAAACTGTCAACTACTTTAAATTGTAAAAATCAGTTTTTTATTATTTTAGACATTTTTCAAACGTTTCAAAATATATTTCCTGGTTGTGAAATAATTTCTAACATTGACTCTGTATTTATATACAATTTTAAAAGAATAGACACAATATATAATAGCAAATAGAATTAGGAAATCAGTATAAAATGGTATAGATACCTACTTACTTAATCTAGTATTTAAATATTAGTACATGGATATAATTATTATGGGGAGCTGGCGAACAAAACAGTAGGTACAGTTACAGCATTGATTAAAATACCTTTTTTTTCTTTAATCATTTTCGGCCCACTGAATACAAAATATCTAAACTCATTTCTATGAAAAAATCATGGAGCGAGACCAATTATTAATCTATGGAAAAAATACATAAAACTGTAGGCTCAAATTGAGACTAAATAGGTAGGGTACCTAGTTCATGATTTCGATCAGTGAATACAAACTTGAACTATTTCCGTGCTAAAATTAAGTCCAAAGTTCGTGATTTCGATCAAAACGGTACATTTACAATTAGTCTCACGAGCCATCATTCAGTGTCCTGTCAATTTCTTGCAATCACTTACACCGTTTTGTACAGCTTCTCATAAATTTCCTATGATGTCAAATTTTGACCAGATATTCGGATCGTAGTGTCAATAACCAATTAAGTAATTAATCTTGTCTCATATTTACCTACTAATAATATTATTACCTAAATTATTTAGTGAATGACCAATATAATGTACTTGTTCTAGTGTTTTTGAGTAGAATAATGTCTAGGTAGATATTTCTAGTCTTATAATTAGCATTTGTTAATAACTATTGAAATACTGTATACTTAATACAGATCGATAGATATAATTAAGTAAACTAACTACTAAATAATACTACTTAATCTAAACAAAAAACAAAGGGAATTGAAAAATAACATTGTATTAAAATTTTAATATCCTAAACCTTTTGCATTAATATCGTATATTGTTAAGTGCAGATATTTTTTAACATTTAACTTTTTTACTAAATCTACTACCACTACTATACTTTCACTACCTACTCTTATGTTCTTAGGACCGATATTTTATCAATCAACAAAATAATTGTTCAACTAAGGAAAAAAAATTATGTTTTCAAAATCTATTATCGGTTAAAATTTATTTAGTAATGGAATATTAATCAGCTTTTACTCGAATCTAATATTATGTTATTATATGGATATGTTAACATCAGTATCGATATTTTGTTTAATAGTCTTTGGTCTTATTAGTGGGAGGTCCCGGGTTCGATTCCTGGCAGGGATTTGGAATTTTATAATTTCTAAATTTCTGGTCTGGTTTGGTGGGAGGCCTCGGCCGTGGCTAGTTACCACCGTACCGGCAAAGCCGTGCCGCCAAGCAATTTAGCGTTCCGGTACGATGCCCTGTAGAAACCAAAGGTGTTTGGGCTTAATAAAAACTGCCATACTCCTTCCAGGTTAGCGCGCTCCCACCTAAGACTGCATCGTCACTTACCATCAGGTGAGATTGCAGTCAAGGGCTAACTTGTATCTGAATAATAAAAAATAATAATAATAATAAAGTTATATATGAATCTTATTTTAATAAAACATGGCATAAGTATATCTACTTTTACTTAACAACCCTAAATACTAAATATATAATATGCTAGTTGATTAAAATTCTTGCAATGTTAATTGTAACCCAACAAAGTTGATCATCTACGGCGTCATCCATACTAATATAAAAAATGCGAAAGTGTTGTCTGTCTGCTAGCTTTTCATAGCTCTGCTATCTTTTCATAGCTCTTGCGTTAAACCGATTTTGACAAAATTTGGTACAGACTACAGAGATAGCTTGTATCCTTGCATCCCAGGGAAGGACATAGGTCGTTAGATTCCCGGAAAATCAAAGAGTTCCCTCGGGATTTTTAAAAACCTAAATCGACGAGGTCGCGGGCAATATCTAGTAATAATATAATAATACAATGCCTAGTGCAAAGGTCATACAATTTTATTTTAAAACTAGCTGATGCCCGCGACTTCGCGTGGAATTAGGTTTTTTTAAAAATCCCGTGGGAACTCTTTGGTTTTTCGGGATAAAAAGTAGCCTATGTCACACTACAGGTCTATATCTATACCCATGCAAAAAATCACGTCAACCCGTTGCACCGTTGCGACGTGATTGAAGGACAAACCAACAAACAAACACACTTTCGCATTTATAATAACTACTGATAGGCAAACGCTTAACCACAATCACACTTGATGGAAAGTGATGAGTAATAAGATGGGACGCGTTTATATAAGATGCCTTCCAAACCTTAGGCATGCGTATGAGGAATGATGACGCAGAACGTTTCGTGCGTGTAGATGGGATGTCGACGACATAAGGATGGAAACTCGCCCGACATCTTGCGGTTCGGTGGTAAAATGGTGAAGGGGGGACAAGATCGAAAAGTTCCTGAGCACACTCTCCGAAATATAGTATCTTACAAAAAACATTTCATGTAAATTTAGCTGTCAAGACTCACAAGTTCATAATGTCTTCTTTGTTAAAAAGTTATGACATCTCTAGTAGAGCCAAGCCCCAGCTGAGCTTCTATTTGTGCTGCCCACCCACCATGGGACCTGTCCCAACTCCAAAGTATATAACTCTTAAGTGCTCTTGACTGTATCACATTTATAACAATAAATAACTAATAACTCTACTTATAACCCCTGACTCTACAAACCCTACATCTTGGTAAAAAAAGTATGGCTTGGCCGTTTAATATTCGTGAAACTGTTATGTGACAACATATTTAAAGTTCATAAGGAATACTTTGTGCGACAATCACGAAATCGATATCGATGTGTTGGTTAGTAAAGCGGATGACGATGATTTTTGGTTTCTTGTAAGACATTTTTATAAGCATGATTATGGTAACGGAACCCTACGTTGCTGATATCTAACACGCGCTTAGCCAATTTATCTAAGTGTAACAGTAGTAGGTAGGTAGGTACTGCACAAAGTTATAAAATATTCAAATTAAACCACGATTTTTACACCTCAATCTAACGACCAATTAAGGAACAATAACCAAACCGCTAACTTCGATTTTAAAATGTATGAAGTTATAAGCAAACGTTTAAAGTCGTGAAAATGATTCGGAACCTTACAAAATTCAGTACAGTTGTGATATTTCTAACAATATTTACAATTTACGTAGTGCTCTCATTCAAACCGCCAACAAAAGAAGAACAAATGGACAAATACAACAAAATGAATCAAGAAGTAGAACCGTTTAGAAAGAACTTAACAGAATGCGCGCGGCAAGTCAGAGCTTCAATGGTCGACGTCGAAAACTTCTTGAAAAGGATCCCTCAGTCAACAATGCAAGGTAAATGCTTCGTTGCCTGCATCCTAAGACGAAATAACATCATAAAGAACAACAAAATATCAGAAGAGAATCTTCTAGAAGTAAACAGAGCGGTTTACGGAGAAGATGGAGAAGTTATGTCAAGATTAAAATCTGCGATCGACGAGTGTTACAAAGCGGTTGAAATGATTTTCGAAATATGCGAGTATGCGTCGGTGTTTAACGATTGCATGCATATGAAAATGGAGCACATTTTGGACAAAGTCACCATGGAGAGGCGCATGGCGGCTTTGGGTCAAATGACGTCAGATCCCGATGTCTGGACTGATGATGAAGATGATCATTTGAAGCTGGTTAAAGACGAATTATAGTTTGCATATTTTTTTATTGTTGATTTTTATAATGTAATAAACATCTTGTGGCTATAATTTTGTTGTACCTACACAAATCTCTGCTAGACTAAATCTAGTGCTATTCTTTTCTGTAGGGATGCTCCCTACAGAAAAGAATAGCACTAGATTTAGTTCCTTTTTCCCTTATTTTTCCTATTAAGGTAAGGAACCCTAAAAATAGTTTTTTTTATCTTTTCTTTTGTATTGTAAAACGTTATAGAAACTTTAGGAACACCATAATTCACGGAATATACCACATAATTTACGCTTAACTTTTTTAATGGCATCCTACTAAAGCCCCACTATTTTACATAATATTTACAATGTTACCCGTTCTTACAGGAAAACTTGATCCACTTTTGACGCCGGCTCCACGTATTGGCGCCAATGCTGGCCCCAACACTGTTCGCCCAATGTGTGGATCGTTGCCAACGTTGGGGCCAATGCTAATTTCCCGACGACGCGTCGGACGCGACGGCCGGTAAATTGCTAAATTCTTGGTAAATTACACTCGAACAGTGTTGGGGCTCGTGTTGTGGCCAAAGAATTTGGAAGTACTACTACATGGTTGTGGCTAATGTCTTGAGTCGCAATATGAGCAATAGTACCTACTTAGAAATTCTTTGGCAATATTCATGGTTTTCTTGTAAAGTTGGCACTATTGCTAGTCTATGGATGATTTTTTTATTTCTTTCCCGCCCAAGCGGCAAGCCGGCCCAAGCTATCCTATATGTTATTGGTCTGTGGCCCAAGCGGCCAAGCCGGAAGCAGGAAGCCCCAAACAAAAATTACAAATTACAAAATGGCGATTTCTACAAAAGGCGTGTGGCGTGTGCGATGGCGTATCAAGAAGTAAAAAAGAATTTGCTTTGTGCGTTTTGAACAGTTCTATAGAAAGTGATGTAAATTGTTTAAAAATTTAAATGTGAATTTGATTGAAGAAGTTCATTTTCGTTGAAACGACGAAATTATGCCTTTTGTGGCAGTGTGGTAAAATTTTTCGTCGATTTTTTGCATCTTCCGATTGTTTGGAATCGCTTGAAATCTTGGTCTTTGTTTTATTTCTTATGAAAGTATAGGTAGACTACATACATGAAGGAAAACCTAATAGAAGTAAGTCTTGTCCAAGGAAACTAGCCACTGTAGTTGTACTCAAGCCACCGTAGCCATAATGGCTACCTCTGTGGAAGCGTGCTTTCGTTTTGTAACTGATTTCTGGCCGTCTGCCGAAGGGCTTTGTAAATGTAATCAAACTTCATGCCGTCATGGTCCATTTATTTATGATGTTTATTGAGCATTGGTTAGTTCGTGTCTAGATGATCACATAATTTATGAAATCGTTTAAATTTTTTGTCCCCAAGCAAGTCTTTAAAGGAAATTTATTAGTATGGTGCACAATTAGTGAAGACTGGAATGTCCTAGGATATCAGGTGATCTGTGTTGCCTTCTGATGTGATTCCGAGACTTCTGGATTGGCTTCACATATAAGGAATAATAACCTTGCTTCGCTTTAAAAGATTGGTTGCAGCTAGGTAAGCTTATTGTTCCTTGTATAATATGTAGTTAATTCTGCAAACTGGGTCCCAATTTCCATCTCAGTTATTTGCAGTACTTGCAAACAAGAGTATGCTCAATTTATCAATCATGACAGAAATATAATTTGACTTATAGTGAGACATTATTTAGCATCAAAATATGCTATCTATATGGTTGGTTCTGTCCACAACCTTTGTTCATTATAAATTTGGATTGCTGACAAAGTTAGCTTGGTCATTTCCGAACTCTACATTTTAAAGTAAAACAAATTGTACTTAGTTCACAAACAACAAACATGTTTTGTATAAGAAATAACAACTTGCTCAGCAAAGCAAACTTGTTGTTCCTTGTGCATTACAATGGAAATTAAGTTTGGTGAAGATTAAAAAGGCCTAAAGGTGTCGGGATTGTATACTGATGCAATTCCACTGTCGCAAACTTTGCAATATAATTGACTTCTTATGGTGATACGTTATTTAGCATTGAAATATCTACATTTCGTTCTGACTTCCGGCCACAACGTAAGTTTACAAAAAATTGAATTGTTGGCAAAGTTAGCTTGGTCATCGTACAATTCTACAGTTCCAAGTAACAAGCAACAAGTCTGTTGTATAAGGAATAACAAGTTTGCTCAACAAAGCAAGGTTATTGTTCCTTGTATGTAATGGAAGTATGGTGCGAAATTAGAGTGACAAAATGTCTGGTGATTTGTCTTGTCCACTGTTGCAAATATACACGGTTGGTTCTGACCACATTGGTTCATTACAAAATTGGATTGTTGACAAAGCTAGCTTGGTTGGTTCTGACCACCTTGGTTAATTACAAAATTGGATTGTCGACAAAGGTAGCTGCTTGGTCATCGTCAAATTCTACAGTTCAAAGTAACAAATACACCTTTCTAAGAATTAATGGTTTTGTTCACAAGCAACAAGTCTATTGTATGTATAAGGAATAACAATTTTGCTCAGCAAAGCAAGCTTATTGTTCCTTGTACATATGTAATGGAACTGTGACGAAATGTCATGTGAGTTGTTCTTATCCACTGTTGCAAATCCTGCAATATAATTGACTTCTAACATTATATAGCATCAAAATATCTACATGGTTCTGACCACGTTGGTTCATTATAAAATTGGATTGTTAACAAAGTTAGCTTGGTTCGAATTCTGCATTTCAAAGTAAAACAAATTGTACTGTGTATACAAACAACAAACATCTTTTGTATAAGAAATAACAACTTTGCTCAGCAAAGCAAGCTTGTTGTTCTTTGTGCGTAACAATGCAAGTTTATAATTGACTTCTAATGGTGAGATGTTATTTAGCATCAAAATATCTACATGTTTTTTTTCTGCCTTCCGACCACAATGTAAGTTCACTAAAAATTGAATTGTTGGCAAAGTTAGCCTGGTCATCGTAAAATTCAACAGTTTAAAGTAACAAACATCTTCCTAAGAATTTATGGTTTTGTTCACAAGCAACAAATCTGTTGTATAAGGAATAACAATTTTGCTCAGCAAAGCAAGCTTATTGTTCCTTGTATGTAATGGAAGTATGGTGAGAGATTAGTGACAAAATGTTAGGTGATTTGTCTTGTCCACTTGCAAATCCTGCAATATAATTGACTTCTAACATTATATAGCAACAAAATATCTACATGGCTGGTTCGACCACGTTGGTTCATTACAAAATTGGATTGTTGACTAAGGTAGCTGCTTGGTCATCGTCGAATTCTACAGTTCGAAGTAACAAACACACCTTCCTAAAAGTTTATAATAGTTTTTTTTATTGTCAGGCATAAAACCCATAAACATTTAAAAATTACAATAAAATAAAATAAATATGGTTTTGTTCACAACTTGTGACTTGTTACTTGTGAATCACAAGTAACAAGTCTGTTGTATAAGGAATAACAACTTTGCTCAGCAAAGCACGCTTATTGTTCCTTGTATGTAATGGAAGTATGGTGCGAAATTTGTGACAAAATGTCAAGTGATATTTGTCTTGTCCACTGTTGCAAATCCTGCAATATAATTGACTAACATTATATAGCATCAAAATATCAGATCTACATGGTTGGTTCAGACCACAACGTTGGTTCATTACAAAATTGGATTGAAGTCTGTTGTAAAAGGAATAACAATTTTGCTCAGCAAAGCAAACTTATTGTTTCTTGTAAGTAATGGAAGCATGGTGCGAGATTAGTGACAAAATGTTAGGTGATTTGTCTTGTCCACTTGCAAATCCTGCAATATAATTGACTTCTAACATTATATAGCATCAAAATATCAGATCTACATGGTTGGTTCAGACCACTACGTTGGTTCATTACAAAATTGGATTGAAGTCTGTTGTAAAAGGAATTACAATTTTGCTCAGAAAAGCAAACTTATTGTTTCTTGTAAGTAATGGAAGTATGGTGCGAGATTAGTGACAAAATGTTAGGTGATTTGTCTTGTCCACTTGCAAATCCTGCAATATAATTGACTTCTAACATTATATAGCATCAAAATATCAGATACCCATGGTTGGTTCAGACCACTACGTTGGTTCATTACAAAATTGGATTGAAGTCTGTTGTAAAAGGAATTACAATTTTGCTCAGAAAAGCAAACTTATTGTTCCTTGTAAGTAATGGAAGTATGGTGCGAAATTTGTGACAAAATGTCAAGTGATTTGTCTTGTCCACTGTTGCAAATCCTGCAATATAATTGACTTCTAACATCATATAGCATCAAAATATCTACATAATAGATTCCAATCACTATGTTGGGTTCATAAAATAAAATTGGATTGTTGGTAAAGAGAAAGCAAAGAGCATTCGTTGTAAAAAAAGAAAGCTTCTATTAGTGAATTGTTACCAACCATATTGATGGTTTACTATAAAAATTTAACTCTTGTCAAAGAATTCTAAAAAGTAACACTAGGTTCTATCAACTGCTTTTTCTTCAAAAGCAATAAATGTAGTAGTAGTATGTTAAATTAAATTCAAAATTATTTCTCAGCAAATTTTAACCAAATTTCCATGTATCCACTTTCTGATGTGGGTTTGCTCACGTTCACGTTGCTTTGCTGTAGAGCATTGATTGTAAAGCAAGCAAGCTTCTTTTCTCTATTTATGTCTAAATGTCTGTTCTAACCACAAATGATGGTTCACTTCAAAGATTATGAATCCTGCAAAGTGGCATCAGGTTCTGTCAACTTTGTTTCTTGTTCACAAGCAACAAGTCTTTTATATAAGCTTATATCGTAGCTTTAGTTTTAAGTTTGCGTAATAATTATCACCACTATATCTTAGAAATCCAACATCTGACCATGAAAAAGAGTTATTAATTACCTATTTTGAATAAATCATTTGACTTTGACTTTGACTATAAGGAATAACAACCTTGCTCAGCAGAGCAAGCTTATTGTTCCTTGTGAAATATTAGGATGACAGGTGCCGGTGCAATTCCACTGCTGCAAATTCTTCTAACATTGAGATTTTATTTAGCATCAAAATATCTACGTGGTTGGTTCCAGATAACGTTGGCTCACTATAAAATTGGATTGTAGCCAAAGTCAGCTTGGTCATCGTCGAATTCTCCAGTTCAAAGTAACATTCACCACTTCCTAATAATTTGTGCTGTGTTCACAAACAACAAAAGTCTTGCAGTACAAGGAATAACAAACTTCTAATGAAATCAAACTAAAGATTAAAGACAACGTTGTTATCAACGAAACCTAAACAAGAAATAAGGAACAACTTCTTGATCTCTGGGTCATACTTAACTAATAACATAAAAGGTCATCTTGATGACTAGGCAAAAACAACATAAATTGAAAGCTTAATAACATAGTTTTCCTATGAGTTACACACATTTAATTATAATGCAAGAACAAAATGTGCATAATGCGCAGACATCTTAGATATTGATGCAATATTAATTGCTATAAATCTAGCTTCAAATATTTTGGAATAGAGATCACAATACTTCTGAGACGTTTATGAAAAATACATGAAAAATCAACTCAATTAATGTGAAGGAGAGACAAATTTAATGGGAAACTATAAAAAGACTGTTGTCTTGAGGTACTGCCACTACAAATGGGCTTAGGTAATATAAACTGGACGTCATAGTCTTTAACGAACGAAATGTCTGGTACATTAGGCACCCGAAATTTGTTGTGTCGGTATTGTCTTAAAAAGCTTATTTGGTACTCGAGATCCTTATTTCTAGTTTGCAATATCTTCCCCACATAGTATAATACTTTCTTTTTAGTTGCGAATTCCACTAGAACATATTCACCCTCTTGTGCTAGGTGCGGCAAAGGTAGTTGCAGATCTTTTTCTGTTAATATAGAGACTTCATTTTCTTTTTCGCCAATCCAATCAAAATCTTGATCGTCATCAGAATCCTGAAGGTTAATTTCAACATCCTCGTCTTCTGAATCACTCTGCATTACTTTTTTAGATACTTTCTTCGTTTTTGATTGTTTTTTTCGTTTAGATGCAGTTTTTTCCATCTCTATTTCAGTCTTTTCAGGTGTGTCCGTAGCTATCATGCTGCGGCCAAGTTTTCTACGCTTTCTGTTAGACTTTCTTGGTCTAGCTTTTATTGGTTCTCTAAAATCAAATGGCGATATAATAGACTGAGCGTTATTATCTTTAGATACCAAAGGTGTTGATGAATCAGAAGGTTTCGGTACACTTTCTGGTGACGTTCTAGAATATTAATCTCATATATCTGCGCTTTTAGCAAATCTTGGTCGCTGTCATTGTTTTCTAGTACCTCACAATAGGTGACATTGGAATCTTTTGAGTTACCTTCCTCACTAATCTCTGGTATGATGTTGTCAGCATGTTCATTTGAAACCGATGGCAATTTATCCATAACAGATAGCAAAGCTGGCGACGTTGCTGGCGTACAGTGTGATATTGGAACAGCAGTATTATCAACAATTGGAACACTGTCCGTTGTAGGTGCCACGATTTGCGATGTACAAGGTAAATTCAGTGTAGAAGATATGACGTTGGCTGGCAATGACACGGCTTAATTGAAGCTCATTTTCTTCTCTTGGAGAACAATCCGGGCAAGGACGATCAGTCACGGAACTAGGTAAAAAATCGTCATCATTATAAACAAATCTATCAAATGGAAATATTCCACATTTTTTAAATGTGTACTAGGGTACCGTTATAATTTCCAAATCGAATCCAGCTATGAATAACACGTACTAACCCAAAAGTTTTTGCCAAAAGTTTTTGCAGTCAAATAAACTTAATTTAATACCTTTTACGGCACGTATACCAGCACTAAGTTATAGCAATTAGAAAATATGTTATAAAGGAGCAAAACTTACCTTGAAATGTATATTTTTTTGATCGAAAACAATAAACACTATGCAGCGCAACAATACCTGACCGCCGACGCACACTGACTAGGTCGGTCGAGTTCGGTTGCCGAGTAGAAGCGAAGAGTGTAAGGGACAACAGATACGGCTATTGCTTTCACACTTTTAACGAGTGATCCATTGTGTCCGCCCTAACCATTGTTGCCAACCTGACCCTACGTGCTAAAGGTTAGTGATAGGTACATCTTATAGTTATATTAAATTATATTGGGTTAGTACTTATTTCTAATACTTAGGTATAGAAGTAGGTGTGGAGGTTATCTAACAGGGTCTCCTATTTTTTTAATGGCCCACCCCTGTTATGCGTACGGAGTGAAAGTTTTTAAAAAAGAGTTTATTACTTAAGAAAAGCTTTATTACTTTTAGTACTAGAAACAATAGTTAATTATTACTATAGATACTAGACTTAAAACGCCTTTCCATTTTTCCTTGAAACAACTTTATGTATTCTTCTATTAAAGTTGCCCATTGTCTAACTTGCATTCTTACGAACAACCAAAAAAAAAGCTTTAAAAAAAAATCTGATTTATGCTCAACACAATCAAACCAAGATGTATTAATTTGTTAATTAAATCTGTATATTTTTCCATGGCAAGGACATTATCACAAAGCAATAAGATATTCTTACAAAATGTTCAGTTACTTGTCTTCATTTTGTCGTATGAATTTGGTTTCACATGCTTGTCTGATGATTTGGTAGACCACCCGACACCTGCCACACCATCAACAGCATACAGCTTCTCGATGTAGTCCCACTAAGCACACAGACTCTCGATGAGCAAGTCTTTCTTCTGAAAATTATTGTGAAAATATCATATAATAGGTATGATATATTTTGTTTCCTTCGATGACGTAATGTATTATATTAGACCCATCGATGCTACTTTGAAGTAAATCTTCGCCATTGATGAGTTTATCGCAGCAACATTGGCAGAGCCTTAATCTGATGCTGTTGATCTCTAAACAAATCTTGTCTTCAATATTTCCTTAGTTAGTTCTTTAATAATATTTTTTAGAAAAAATGTTTTAATTCCATCTCGTAATAAATAAAAGGCTATAGGTAGCTTCCAGGGTAAAAATATGCCCCGTAACATAAACACTAAACCTTTTTCAGCAACATTGTTAGTGCGTTCACCACCTCCTAGATCTAAATCCTTCAATAACACCGGTATGAAAATTAAAAAATAAATTTTTGTCAATTGCCATTTCGCCAATTGCAAATATCTGTAGCACCATGGACTTATTTATATAATGAAAGTGCAAAAACTTTTTATTCGTTAGTGTATCTAGAACCTTTAGATTTTACACCGGATGAAGAACCGGAGAGAACTATGGTGAACGAGATTCTGATTTGGTGACGATTACTGATTGTTTGGGCGTTGGCCGTTGGCCCGGCGGCGTATTTATTGCTACGCGCCCCCGCCACGAAGTAGTGGAGGAAAGTTACAAAGACATCATTGTTTTTAATTAGTTTGTTTTTTTAATAATTCGTTTAATTAAAATTTGCCCTTTAGGGGTTCTCTTTATATATTTCGTAGAATGATACAATGAGCTCTTTGTTTATTACATTGTAGTAAATAATAGGCCGTTGATTTATGTTTATCAGTAACTTACCTAGCTGTGGTCCCTGTGGAATTAAATTGTGTACACAAATTAACCCACGCTTAATTTTTTGCTTGATTGGTTGTGCCGTCCGTCTTTTCATGTAAGATTATATCTTTAAAAGCATCCAAAAGCTTCACTAGTCTATCCTTTTCATCGAACGTGAAATTTTGGGATCGCCAATCGGGAGTCAGGATTACAACATTATAGATTAACCGAGCCTTCGTGGGCGCACTAACAATATTCTCGCACACTACGAGAGATATCACAGACTACCCTCAACAATAACTATAGCAACCCTCACTAATTATGAGTCATGATACCAACGTCTCCAATGAGACTGACAACGCTCACTAACCTTAGCTAAGTTCCTACCTAGCTACCGGCTCCACCATCCTCATACCGGTCCCAGACCAACCTCAATTAGTTAAATCAACATGAGCTACAACTATCACGTTTGCCGTATGCAAATTGGAACAATACAAGAGGACTTCAAATAAACAACCAGTCGACACACACTATCAAGTCACTAACATAATCACAGCACTTTTCACAACCTAGTACTATAACCTCAAGCAACTGAAACCACATTAGGTTACAACAACAATAATAATAAAACCTACAGTACGACACACATAGTGACAAGGGTAATTCTACGTATTCTGATACTTCGAATTTTTCTTTACCGATACATTTTATTTGCATCGTTATAATATTTTTCAGATTTAATACACGCGAATGCAACGTAGAGATTGATATTCCGGTGTCTACAAGTAATTTAATTATTTTTTCCCTGTACTACATGCGTTACGTATAAAAGTTTTGGTGATAATTTTTCAGGTAATATATTGTTTATTGAAATTGGAGCAGGTTGAGCAGGCCTTCCGCCTCCGTTTCGGGGATCGACTGCTCCGTCTTGACCTCTGTCTCCGAGTTTCAATTATTACACAATTATTTGTTTCTCTATTTTTTTCATCAAACCCATACGTGTTTGATGTATCTACCTATGGATAAATTTAAAAATATTATTGAGGTTTCTAATATAATTTTTTTCTTAACTGAATAGAGTCTTAACGAATTTTAAGGGTGGCATAAACTAAAACAAAAATGTTAATCAACACATCGATTTGAAAATTGATCCACCAGCAAATAACTACGAACTGAAAGGATCCAGGTTCTATTAATAAAGAATGTTTGGTAAAATACGTCATAAATGAGGATCACGTTACACATTTAAAAGTCCTAAATTTATTTATAATTAACTAGCTTATGCCTGCGACTTCGTCCGCGTGGACAACATAAATTTTAAACCCCTATTTAACACCATTAGGGTTACCCAACACCAGTCCAGTAGTTTGAGCTGTGCGTTGATAGTTCAGTCAGTCAGTCAGTCTTTTTTTTGAAAATGAAAATGAAAATGAAAATCCTTTTTATTCGTATAAACTTTTACAAGTGCTTACGAATAGTCGGATGCATCTACCACCTTTCCTACCATATTTCCTTTTATATTATAGATAAAGAATTTATTTATTTATTTATTATGTTTCTTTTGCGGCGGCGACATGGGCGGTGAAGGTGGGGAAGAGGTCGGACTCGGAACCCGAGCACCCCATTCGAGTTCCGGTGTTACGTAATTAATCGGCTTAATAAAATCTAATCAATTTAATGTATACAAAAATAAAGCTAATAGTTAAACTAAAGATAATAATAGCCTTAACCTAAACTTATTTCTAATACCTAGGTAGGTGTAGGTGTAGAAGTAGGTGTACCCTACTTCTACACCTACACCAAGACTGGTGTATTAGGGGGCGCGCCTGGTGATTCCCTTGCTGTAGCTCTACCTAACACGGGTGTGTTAGGCGGCGCGCCTGGGACGTCTTCCGACGACATTGATGTCTCCAACGATCTAATCATGTAAAAGCATTTAGGGTAGAATTTCAATTCGAATTTCCATAATTCTGGTCTCTCGGTTTTATTCAACACATCAGCTTTCTTCATTAGCTCTGATATGGTAGACACTGGGTTGAAACCCTCATAAGCCATAATTTTTATTAAAGCCTTAGTGGCTTCAAAATTAGTTTTGGTGACGCGGCCCACAACAGCTGCTCTCAACATGTCAACATCTGTAGGGTTCACCATCTTAATTTGAGCCTCTGCAATGCTGTCTCTAGTATCAGAGGACATCTTAAGATATCCTGTCAGGATGTCCCATTCCTCAGCATTTGTGGACTTGACTGGGATGGGTGGTGGATCATCGCTGGAGCCTGCTGCAATGTTGCCATACATGGCTTCAACCTTTTCTCTCGCCTTCCTTATCGATCCATGCTCTCTATTCTCTTTGATATTTTTGCCCTTTTCATCCATTATAAATTGTAATTATATAATTCTCACCTGTTTATTTATGTTTTAAACGGTAACCGACTGCGCCATGTCGTGTTTATAATTTAATTATTAAATTATTTTATTAAATAAGACACCATTAGTTTTACATGTCTTTTTTTCTAGTTTCTTTTTCACTGTCATTACATGACGAAGCAATATTAACATAAAATAGGTTTGTTATTAAAAAGATCCTAATACAACACATACCTTCGCGACAGGTCTGGTGCGGCTTCTTCGGAATAGGATGTTGCTGCTGATGCGGCATTCGGCGAAGAACTATGATGCATAAAAATAAATAAAAATCTGTTTTAGAATGTACAGGTGAAGACCTTTCATATGATACCCCACTTGATATAGTTATCTCACTTCGAAAGTTGAAAATACTAATTATTACTTTCGTGTTCTGAGGTCTCTTGTTCCCCCGTCCTACGCAACATTGCCTGATTTGACCTCATTTGTGTGGGGAGACCTAGTTTTTTGACGGGCCCTCCCCCACATGCTTAGACACAGCAGGACCTTCGCCCCCCTTCACGAATGTAATAGCCGGTCTGACCTGTTTAGTTTCAGATACTGCAGGCCTGTTAAAATTCGTCCTAGAACTTAATCGACGGTAACCGCGACCTCTCGTCGAGTTTCCTCTCTAGCCCTCCAATTATTTTTTGACATTGTTGCTACAATAGGACGCCTCGACGACAGTTCATTGTATCGCCTACCTCTATAATTACTGCTAACACTACCTCTCGTAACCGCCCTATGTTTTTCAATTATATTTTGCTCTATGTTCCTAATAAACTTTGCCCCGTTCATGATGTTAACTTCCTCTGTTCTAGTGAACCATAACCGCTGTATATCTATAGTATAATGTCGCATAATAAAATTACGCATAATAAGAACGTTGCGCTCGTTGAACGCAATGGCGTTCAACGAGCGCAACGTTCAAGGCAACATTAACAATGGTTAATGACTGCATTGATTCTGCCTGCTCAGCGAAATGCTCAGACATCGTCATCCCCGAATCGCTTGTATATACCGCATTAATCAATCTATATCTCACAGATTCCTGAATCTGTTCGGTCCAATAATTCCGTCTAAAGTCAGTCTCGAAATCAGCGAACGTAATCCAATCCTTTGAGTATAAATCCATAACCTTCCGAGCATGCCCCGAAATGCACTGCACTGCACACATTGACTGCGGCGCGAACTATAGCGTAAACAATATAGCATTGCGGCTGATTAACGCGACAGTTGCGTTCCCGCACTCGTGGAGCGAACTCGACCGTCCGTGCGGGGCACGAGTACCCTGCGTTTGAATGGACGCGAGCGTGCGGTCAAAACGCATCAGGTGCGAGAAACGTTTAGCAACAGCAGTGCGGCCCCACGCATCAGATGCGTTATATTACGGTATTTGACAATTAGTCAAATCAGTAACTTTTTATCAATCGTCAAAACGCGCACTTTGTATGCGATATTCTATGAAATATTGGAATGTGACGTCACATCACAATGTCGTACTTTTTTACTTTAATCGATAACTTAAAATGGTTATTACACGTCTAAAACGTCATACTTACCTACATAATAATTATGAAAGTATGAAATATTTAAAGGTATGTACCTATTAGGTATAATACATTAGGTATAATGAAACTACAAAAAATTATATAAAATTAAAAATTGAATATAATATTATAATAACTCAACCTTGTATACCTACTATTATTGTCACTGACTGAGCCTGACTCGCACTTGGCCGGTTTTTTACCCTTTCGGTACGGAACCCTAAAAAGTTACACTACGAAGCGAAGATATCTATTAAGTGAATACGATATCTCATATTCACTTCCGAATACATCTTCGCTTCCGCGGCCCCCGGCCCAGCAGCGTCACTGTCGTCAGAGTCACTGATGGACAGGATCCGCCGCTTGCAAAATGCCTCTTGGACGCTGGACCGTTCAAAAGGCATGTAGGCCCAGGACGGCCCAGCGTCCCTAAGGCCCCTCGCAGCCCGCTCCTTAGCCGAAAGGGTTTTTGTAGTGTCTTTGTTGGCGGCGGAGGCGGGCGCTTGCGACGCCGCCCCCGATGGCGGAGCCTCTGCATCTTGCGCTGTCCTGCGCCAGGACAGCCCGGCGTCTTCTTTACCTGCGGCAGCGATCACAGCTCGCAGGAGAGCCGATAAGGTCGTCTCTCCTGCGCTGCCGTCTCCGCCAGAGCCGGAGCCCGCGGCGCAAGTACCTGCCGCAGGGGTCCATGCACTGGGCGTAGTGTCTTCATCTTCCTGATTAAAGCAATATCAATTTCGCGATCTGACCCATTTACTGCCCTTATGTATTTCTTTAATCGCTTTAAGAAAGAGATAGGATTAGTGAGTGGCCTTCCATCGAAGTTTGGTTTGGTTACCGACGGCTGAACGACATATAAGTTCCGAGGTTCGGAAAGCGCTGTATAGGTAGAGCATGTCGGTGAACAATTTTACGATGATACCACCGCATAATGTAATATGTATTTACTCCTTCGACCAATATATTGGATACTTTCGAGAACCACTTTAAATCTGTGGCAGGTTTCAGTTAACGGCTTGGCCGTCGTGGTCGTCCTCGTCGACGTAGTTAACGTTGTAGGTTTGGAATTCGTAATATTCTCGTTTGCTTCGCTTTCAAGTTTCTGACGAGTATGGTGCTGGTTGCGTTGATGAAGGCCACTTTTAGGCAGCGAAACAACAACTTGCAACCCCATCTCGTCTTTATATGTTTGGTGAAACAACTCCGAAGACCAGGTTTGCAATACAGTGTTATTAGTATTCATACTACTTCGTCTGGCACGCGCGTTAGGGAATCTTATGATTTCCAATTTGTATAATAACAATTTCCCACTATCACTACATAAACGCAAATGAAATCGAGACTTTTCATATCCGCACTCGACACGGTCACGTAATACGAATGATAGGTCTTGTCATCTCCGCCAGCGCTGGCTTGTTTAAAAAAAAACTTCATTGCCCAGGAATTAATCAACTTTTCATTATAGTCATAAAGCTGAACTGCTCTTAGATTTTTCAACTGTTCGACACACAAATATTCCAAGTCCTTATTAATCAAGGATTGCGTAACATTATCAATACCACAGCAGCAAATGACTAATTTATAAATAATGACAAAATTTGAGTTTTGTTAATAAAAACATATGAAAAAATAATTTTTTAAATTATAATATCTAATTAAAATTATAATTATATTAATATTATAATTATAAGTATCTAATTAAAAAAATCATTTCGTCTAAATTTGGACCGAATTGTGATTTTTTCTTGGCCCAGAGGGATATTTCGCTGTCGATCAGCACTGACCGCGTTGGCGTTTAATGTGTTAAAGAACCCCAACACATCCGTATTTTTTTTTCCTACCATAAAGCACCATTATAGAATGGCAGCTTTATTGCTACTACCATCTAGCCTATGGGCTAATAAGTAATATTATTCTAGCTTAAACTTCTACTTATGATTAATTTCTAAAACACATCCGTATGATGCTCTTTTAAGAAACCGCGAAAGTGCCACACTTATAAAAATTGTCCATGACCAAACAGTGTCCTTTTTGCAATAATCCCTCCATTAGTTTCAATACAATTTTTGATGTGGCGCTATGAAAACCGCAAATCGCTTCTAATGGTCCAGTACCTTTACCAGAATACATTAAAAAGAACAAAGGCGAGCTTCAAACAAAATTTTACCTTGAATGCGTCTATGTAGGAAAAAATATTAATACCACAGAGGGTCCATTACTTAAACATAATCACCAAGATTTTTCATTTCAGGATCCACCAAAAAAAAGATATTAATATTTTTATATTTTGAGATTATGAAAGTAACGTAGTGGTTACATACTCTTTGGTTGGTAGTATATGCAAGATTGATGCATTAATATTATCAAGTAAAAACACTTAAGAGTTGTGTGCCCAACTCGTGAGTCAGAGACTCTGACAAGTGACATTTGCAACTGCAAATGCACGAATCACGCGCATGCGCACAAAGAGTAGCAAACGAGCACAGCTAAGATACTTACCTACTAAACAATGGCCCTTTACATGCCATTGGCATTAGCATTGTCTATAAAAGATCTTTTTCAGTATTTAGCATGATGTACTAGTCTGTGATTATAGTTTAGTTGTTATGCACGTAAACAGTTCCGATTTGACAATGGAACCAAGATCCCTATTAATTACGGATAGTTGGTAACTACCTCTTTCTTCTAGAAAGGCAATATGCAACCAATCCGGAGCAAGGCTCTCATATTTTGATAGAGCCAAAACACACAATATAATCAGAGAGGAAGTTTGTGATTAACTAACGATAAACTAGAAACTGGAAAAAAACTGCGAATACAACTGAATTACAAGTTTTGAAGTTGTTATTTAATTTGTAGGTATTTAAATTCCTTTTAACCCAATTATTACCATATTTTATCCTGTAAGGTTTTATCTTATTCAGATGCATATGCTATCTCTATGTTCCGATGACATTCCAATAATCTATTAAAAATCAAAAGTTTTTATTCTTCTATTAAAAATCAGATATAAAATCTTTTTCATTTATTCTGCTTTTAATATGAACCCTCATTTAAAACAACAGCGATTATAAATACTTGTCAAGATGGCAATCGCAATAAGTGTTGCCATTAATTTTATTTTAATTTATAAGTTGTTTAATAGCTCTTGGATAATGCTCTATAAGTATAAAGAAAAGAAAATATTCAACTTTTTAGACGTCCAGTAAACTCAACACTAATATACAGTACCTACGCGGCAGAAAATAATGTACATCGACCTTTAGAAAGAGGTAGCGGTTTTGTAGAGCATCGCCTCTGTCGTTAAGACTGACAAAACGTCACATAGGTATGAGTGACAGAAACAACGCTCTACAAAACCGAAATCTTATTCTAAAGGTTGATGTACATTATTTTCTGCAGCGTACCTACTGTAAATAAGCGCGGATGTAAGTGCGATGGTTTGGTATCTAACAAGTCTAGGTATGCACTATAGTTTTGTATCGGACATTGTGTAGAGATGTTCTGGTAAAATAAAGTTGATGCATTTACGGAATATACCTAACCATAATATTATAAATGCGAAACGGAACCACGGATTGATGTAATTTTTTGCATGATTATAGTTACACTAGAGCCTAGAGCCGTAAAGCAAGTTTAAGCGCAGACAAATAAACTGTTCCCATTAACCAACCATTACAAACCAACTATTACATCAAAAATTGTTGTAACAAACCCTCAATAATTATTCTTTCCTTGAGCCACGTGGGGGCGAAGCTGCGGGTAATAGTTAGCACAATAATAAATATAGTTTGTAAGCATTGATTTATAAACAGTTTTATTTATTACTTAATAATAACGAAATACCTATTTTAAAGGTAAGGGTGCTCCCTCACCGGGAGCATTCACGTGTACTGTAACATTATAGATTCGTCTTTGAGCATTACATTACAATTCTACCTCCCTGACGCTCCCTCACCGGGAGCATTCACGTGTACTGTAACATTATAGATTCGTCTTTGAGCATTACATTACAATTCTACCTCCCTGACTGACGAGTATTTGCGTGTAATGTAATATTGATTCGACTTTGAGCATTTTCAGCATTTCATAGCAAGATGTCAGACGAAGCGGTCGTTGTGCTGAGTGCGGCAATATTAATTCGACATTGTTATTTACGTAAAAAAAAAACACAGAAGAAACGATATTGGTGTCATGAATTATATCAAAACCGGCAAAATACAGGCGGTTTGGATATTTTAGAAAGAATCAAAACCGACCCATAAGTAAACTTAAAATGTTTTTAAGAATCTCTTCTTCGGATTTTGAACACTTCATAAATCTCATTGGACCATATGTTAAAAAAGAAGATACTAATTATAGACAAGCAATAACAGTGCAAGAAAGATTAGCTGTTACGTTACGATTTTACGCATCTGGTGATTCTTATTCAAGCTTGCAGGTTACTTTTAGAATGTCCAATCAGATTATAAGTTGTATTATCAAAGAAGTGAGTGAAGCTATAATTGGATGTTTAAAAGAAAATATACTGGTGAGTTTATTAATCAATCAGATCTCCAAATTCACGCATAAACCCCTCACTTTCTTGGCTATTAATACTGGCTTCAGGCGAAGAAAGTTGGGCGTCTGCAGTGGATGGAACTGCTGCTGGTGAGGGTGTACTTTGGAGGCCTGATGGTCCAGCATGGTTTGATTCATTACGCGAAAGTTGAGAATCAGGAGTCCAATATCCATGTTGCTGGTACATGTACTCATATTCACCGCGATCGGCACTAAACAAGATATTGGAAATGTGGTGCTGTACACAGGCCCTAGTATTTTGAGAGTACGTCTTGAGTTTTTCAGTAATAAATTTCCCAAAAGTAGTGCATTCATCCGATTTAGCAGAAGTAAAGTCTTGCAAAATTTGGAAAGTCGAGTGCATTATATCATCACTTCCATCCACCTTCGCTTTTTTCCGTTGTGGTGCATCAGGATTTTCAGGTGGCTTGTTGCGAGTCTCCTGCAAGTCTTGTGTCCCAGGTTCACAAGGAATCTAAAACAAGGTTTTTTTTTTCAGTTACCTAGCATACCAGATGGTTGGCTAAATTTAGCTGAAAACTTCAATAACCAGTGGAATTTCCCTCATTGTGTCGGCGCTATAGATGGCAAACATGTAGTCCTGCAAGCCCCATACAGAAGTGGAAGCGATTACTATAATTTTAAAGGTTTTTTTAGTATAGTTCTATTTGCGGCTGTGGATTCAAATTACAATTTAATATATATAAACTGTGGCTGTCAAGGGAGAATCTCTGATGGAGGAGTATTTAATAATTGTAATTTGTATACTAAAATGCAGAATAAATCTTTGAATCTACCACAGCCAAGAGCATTGCCGATGCGGAACAAAGAAATTCCTTATTATTTTATTGGGGATGAAGCTTTCGCATTATCAGAAAATATAATGAAAGTGTATTCAGGACATCATCGTAAAGGAACAAAGGAGAGAATTTATAATTACAGACTTTGTAGAGCACGGAGAGTAGTCGAAAATGTGTTTGGCATTATGTCAGCAGTTTTCCGAGTGTTGCGGAAACCCATGTTATTGCAACCAGAAAATGCTACTTTAGTAGTTAATGCCATAGCACACCTACATAACTTCTTACGAAGAAATCGGCGAAGTAGGGATTTGTACACACCTCCGGGATCTTTTGACAGGGACAATTTAGGAGTAATCACACCAGGATCTTGGAGGGCTGATACCGAAGAAAATACTGGTTTAATGGATTTGGATGAACAACAAGAAGCAGCACAAATAGTTCCTCAAGAGATACGTGAAGAAATTAGTAATTATTGTTCGCAAGAAGGAGCAGTACCATGGCAAAACGAATATGCTTAATGTTTATTAATGTCCTGCTTTATTTAGCCTTGATAGGTTAAAAAATATTTAAAACCTGTGTAAACAGATATTAAATGTAATATACATAATATACTAACTGAATCTGTTGTCTTCCGTGGTTCATATCTGTCCAGTATAAATGATAAAGCTGCATATGCGAACCAGGTACTAGTATATACTTCTTCTGCACCTGAAATATAGATTATGTAATATGTACTGAATTGAATAAATTAATAAATAAATAAATAAATAAATAAATGGTGAAGGCACCTATAGTCCACTTGTTTAGGTATGCGGATGCCCAGTTTTGAAGTGTAATCAACATTGATCAAGATCATTTCTAATCAAGTTTACATTTTTTCTAAACAAATGGCCTATAGTGAAGGTATCATCAACAAACAAAACATGCCCTAGGTACACACGAGTCGTGTGGAATGTGACCTCTCCGCCACTCACACTCACCCCTTGCTTGTCACAGTTATTGTCATGACTAAAGTAGATGTAGGTACATAAATAAAATATGTTACCCACCTTTTCCGGTTCCTGAAGCACTTTTTTTCATTTTGCTCTTTTCTCTTCTAAGAGATGCTAACAGGCTTGTGATTTTCTTTTGACATTCTTCTACGGTTATTCCAAATTGATCCGATAATTTCACCCAACCGTCTTGTTTTATTATTTTATTAAAGTGTTGAGGATGCTTAGGGTCCCATAATTCCCTGATTTCCCTATATTTTTCTATGAATAATAGAGTCTTCTCTTTGTCCCAAGCCATTACTTAAATTTACAACTGTCCGTGACGCCAAAAAAATCTCCGAAGCGTCAGAAACACTTTATGACAACGTGCGTTCACTTCACTGTCACGTAGGCTACTGAGCGGGCGGGCGGGGGGCTAGGGGCAGTGAAGCCCCCCGCCCGCCCGCTGAAGCTGTGAAGCGCATTGATGTTACAAGTTGTATCAAGATATTACACATTGTATCAATACAAGGTGCGCATTGTAATGCTCGGTTCTCCTCCTTCACTGATGTATGCCCGTTTTGTATCATTACAAGGTGCGCATTGTAATGCTCGGTTCTCCTCCTTCACTGATGTAATGCTCAAATCTGTAACGTTACATAACACGCGAATGCTCCCGGTGAGGGAGCACCCTTACTTTTTCTAGAGTGGCAACTCTGGTAATGTTTTGTCATTATAACCAACACCGGATATGAATTTAATCAAATAATAATTTATTAATTTAATAATTTCTGTGGCCTGGTGCTAATAGGGCCAATATCAATAATCGTTATTTGCAGTAATGAGCGTTATAAAAATGAATCAGCATACATAGTTATTATTTAGGTGTTATATTGTAGTATGGCAAAGATATTTTACTTTTATTTGATTTGTGTTTTTAAGTAGATTTATGAATTGAATTCTAATTTAAGAAAAACATGTTATTTTGGAAAATATTATCAACTTAAGCCCCTTTAGCACTGATGATAATTATTATGTTAGTTCCCAATTATGTATAAAATTAAAAAGGCCAATGTTGTTTTTCTAAGAAATTTTACTATGGAAAGATTACAATATTTTTAATTTTCTTCATCAGAACATGACACAATATCCTCCATTTCGGGGCCAGTCTCCAAAGACTCATAAAATGGACGGCTGGATGGTTGGAGGTACTCCAGAAATGATTGCAGGTCTCTGACTTTTGGTGCAGGGAGTTTAATAGGTCTCTGATTTAGGGGCACGAGAGGTGTTACTGGTGCAGTATCTTCTGATTGTGAACGTGTCATATTTCGGTTTCTTTTTAAACTTAGCACTTTGAATAATTCTTCACTATCATCAAATGAGTATTTGTAGTATAATACCCCTGGATCTACTTTTCTACACTGTATCCATTTTATTTTAGTCCAATTGACCTTTTCTTTCACTGAATTTATCTTTCGGTGTACGTATTGTGTAGTGAGCAGTTTTTGGAAGTTGTAGAATTGTGACTGTTGCATTTCTACAACATTTATTTTTGGGTTCCTATGGACTGTTCTGATTAGGTTTGCCCAGTCTTTTGGTAATTCTATTTTCATTGCAGTTTTTTTTTTAGCTTTTTCTATAGAAGCATGTATAGTGTCTGCTTCCATATGTGTGTGGCCTGGTTCTAAAAACTTAAGGTTTATAATCCTTGGCGAGTTGATAGAGTTTTCTATAAAATACATGATCATAATAGCAACATAAATATTTCGATTCTGTCCTGGGCAGCTGTCACTATACATGTTAATTTCATCTAGGTTATTAGGCAGGGTGTTCAGATGGTGATATAAACAAGAAGCTATTTCTTGTCCTCCTCTACCAGCAATTGTTTCATCCCATAATAAACAATATGCATCAGCTGATGATTGTGATACTCTATAAATTGTTAAGTTCAGGGTCCATAATTGTCGCTTGTAAAAACTGAACCCTGCTGTTAAATAAGGTGTTGGAAGACACTTCTGTAAGTCAAAAGACAGTGTTATAACTTTGTCATTTACTTTAGCTTTTTCATTGTCTCTTCTTTTCTCAGCATATGAAGACTCATACAGCTTTTCATGTTCATATCTTTCTGCCTCAATTTCTTGTTTCTTCTCTAAGTTAGGCTCCACTTCCAACTGTAATTTAAATTTGTCACATTTTCCACAAGTGTCATTTTTCGGTTTTTTAAATGTCAAATTAAACTCTTCCACAAAAACTTTTCTGTAGTAGCTTTCTTTAACGGGGGTTTGTCCATTTTCATTACAATGTGTGACATATAAGCGATACATCAAAGCAATAGAAAGATCACCATTTAAATATTTTTTTTGGGTATGAGACCTAGAATAGTGGCTTTCATAAGCTGGAAACATTTTAATATGCTCTTTTACTTCCATCTTACTGGCCTCGCTAATTCTTTTCTGTTTTTGGTGCCTTCCTCGCTGATCTACAGAAAGTATTCCTACCTCTGAGTTCCTTTTTTTCTCAACAATTACTCTTACTTTTTTCAATGATAATGATAATGTATTAAGGAACATAGTTTGACATACTTCAGTTCTAGTTTCACTTTGATTAGTGAAGAAGTATTTTCGGGTCCATTGGCGTCTACTCAACCCATTGACAACCTTAGTCGACTTTTTTGGAAATTCTTCAATCAAGCTTGCTATATACTGTGATTGACTTTCTGCAGTTAAATCATACAACTCGGCAAATATCTTTTGTCTCAGGTATTCAGGAAACTTATCACCACATTTTTTCTTGCAATTGCAGGAAGGCCCAAGTTGTTTAGCCAGTTTTAGGGTGCCTTTGCATGATGTATAGCTTCTGCCATGAGTCCTATTTTCCTTTCTAACATTTCTTTTCCATAATTTAGGATTCCTTTTTCTTTTTCTACTCAACTGATTTGGACTCTCAGGAACAGCAACAGCAGAGGTAATATTTGAGACATTATTCAAATGTGAAGACAAACTTTCAGTACTGGCAGCTGGAAGTTCTTCATTATCTGATGAAGAACTGCTAGACTCATAAGAATCGGGTATATATTCATCCGAACTGTCACAAGATAATTCTAAGTCACTTAGTAATATGCTTCGGTTTTGTAATTCTTGTAGAACACCTGTAAATTAAAAAAAGTTATAAAAATCAATTATTAGATTGTACATCATTTGAACATCCTTCCTGTTCCATAGATGGCTAAACAGGGGAAGTGTGATTGGTGTCCAGAATATTTAGGCATACCTACAATCATTAGCATAAAAAAATACAAAATGAAACTTGACCAATCCCTATACTAAAAAAATACAATTTATAGAAACTTGCCATCATTCAGCTCACTAGAATGTGGCATTATTGATTGCTCTTCGACATTACATCCTTGCTCAGACCGACAACCTGCAATTTAAAATACACATTAATTAGGTACACTCATCTAAGCAACTATAATCTAAAACCATAACAATAATAAACACCTGATCCCTAAGTTAGATAAAGTAAATTTATAATAGCTATTTTTCATTCATGAAGACTGATATGTATTTTACCAACCTTCGATACTTGAACTTGCTACTGGATCCACTTGTGGCCGATTTATTTCAAGACTATCACCATAACTCTGCTGGTCATTTGCTGATGATGCTGTGTTTAATGGCGTGAACGATTTATCTTCGGCATGATGTTCTTGCACAAATTGAGCTACAATTTATAATATAACTTGTAATTCAACATATTTTTACGTAAAAAAGTAAGGCACAACACTCAACTCAAATCTTACCGTTATCATCAGATTCTTCTTCGTCAGTAGCTTCAACACGAGTAAGTAATCGCAACATTTTCGCACTTCGGTTATCTTTAAACAATCTTTTCGGTTGATTCATGGTAAGAAGCAATTATTATCAAGTACACAACAAAAGAAAAGATTATAATTCAATCTTAGATAGAAAGCAATATTTTTAAACACTAAACGTCAAATTTACGCGGCTAGTTTGACAAATAAACATTGGCTGTGACTGGCGTTTGACACGCAGGACCACAGAATAAACAGCCAAAACGTCGTTTCGTTTCACGTAAGATAGGCCAATGTAATCTGATGCCTATTTAACAGAGATGACATTTTCATTTTTTATTCATCACTTGGTTGCAAATATGACCAAAGTTATCTTTGGTCTTTTTAAAATTTGGATATTATAGTAAAAATATTACTGACTTAGTGCAAAATGGACCAATGTAAAGATTGGTCTATTTTGCTTTAATATAAATAAAGCGGCAAACTAAAATTATATCACAAAAAGGGCTAATGTTAACTTTGATCGTTTTTGTTCTTACCCTATTACTAAGAAAGTGAAAAATAATAATTTCTTGTCGGCTTAAGTATACTGCAGCCCTTTGATCATTTATTTATTTTTACTTAACTGTATGAAAGCGCACACTACATTGGCCTTTTTTACATAGTAACTTTTGAAAGATTGTTAATACACTAACGCCCTTTTAGCACAAAAAAATATCATACTTTTATAATAAACTGGCATTACAATCTCGTTTCATACAAAAACGTACTTTGGCCCTTTTAGCACCAGACCACAGATTTAATCTACGATAAAGTCTTACAAAACTAATTTTGTATAAAAACTAACCAATTAAATTACTAAGTTTTGCATAGGTCACATTTCTAGACGCTTCCTAAAACATTCAGGTAATCCCACGCCGATGTTCTTTAATTAAATATCCTGTTTCAGATTCACATACATAAATCATAAGTCTTGATCCCAAAGTCGTGCTGCTTTGGAACAAATACACTGTACCCAACTCAATCTTCCTTTCCAAAGCAGCAACGAATCGTCAAGACTTGTGAGGCGCCGAGGTGTATATAGCTCCTGAAATTTTCTGTTGCACTGCTGTACTATAGGCAATGCCTATAGTAATGCAAATTTTTTCAATTTTTCGATTATTGTTGTGAATATTGACGTCTAATTCGTAATTATTAACGAAGTGAATAAAACGTAAATAGATAAAAATCAATTTTTTGACATGATTTTCCTAAATTTTGGCATTCTAAATTCCAGTATTCGTATATTCGGCTACGGTAGCACTAACACCAAAAAATGTATACATTTCGTCGACCGTGACCTCATACCAATCGTGATTCGTGAAGCCCTAGATTTAGGTGGAATACCGGTTGACTGTGTTACTATGGTTTGCTACGCGTATTCGTTAGCGTTACGCACAATTGCTTCCATTATAGTGGAATCCCAAATGGATGAAAGTAATTTCTAAAAGTCAAATCATAATCTGATTTAATTGATTTGACATCTAGAAATTACTAGACAATGGAATTTGAATTACTTTAGGCAAATAAAACAATAGTTTAGCGGTTAGACAGTTTTTATGTTTTCTTTTATTGAATAGATTAAATGCCAACATTTTAATTATATCACTGTCGTCTAAATCTAATCTGGTACCGTTAATTATTTTATGAATGCAGGATCTAATGAAACATTTTCAGGCCTGTTTATGATGTCAATCAGTGGGATTCTAGCCATTTCAGAATCTGTAAAATAATAAAAGCTATAATGATATTATGATTGTATTTGTTAGCTGTTAAGTATTAAGTATACCAATAAATTAATGTTACGTGTAGGTACCTATCGACTGTCGACGGCACTGGTGTACGGAAAAACTTATTTAAAGTTTATGAATGCACCAAACTTGTTGTAACCTGTAAATATTCTTCTTTAATAAATAAATAAATACAAATACAAAAAAAAATACAAATTTGTTATAGTTACTGGTAATATGCTTAGTTCTTAAATAATACTAATTCTTATAAGAAAGTCATACTAGAAAAAGAGCAACTTAAAAGACATAGAAAAGAATATGATGGGTAGTCAGGCACCTTGAGAATTTCTCTTACATCTTCAATTCTGAGAGCTCCGGGTATTTCAGGACACTTCATGAGTATCACCGCAACAATCTCTGGGAATGAAATGGCAACTCTTGATAGAGTTACAGTTTGGGTTCTACCTGCTGCTTTGGCCTTAATTGAGAGTTTAGCCACCATCTTCTTCAGTCTTTCTACTACTTGAGGGCTGTTAGTAGAGTCAAGGATTCTTAGAACATTGGAATAAAAATAACTATATTACTTTTTACATTAGTTGTGACTTAAACTGATTTAGGGTGGTTTCTTTATAGTTTCTAATTTGTGTACGTTGTACTCGTACTTACTGAATTATCCTAGATGTGCGTTGCAGGAGTGACAAACGTTATCAAATTGCTCTGTGCAGCTTGGGGGGTACCTTAAGTTATTAATGAAAACCACGGGATATGAGAATACTATATCATTTACTATGAATTTAAAAGGTTAGTATTAGATACAAATACATTAATTAGGTACAATGTTCAGTTTCCCATGGGGAATGATTCTACGAACAGACAAATGTACTAAACACTAGACTCGGCTTAACTCTAGGCACAATATTATGACCAGGGGGTGCGTTCGGGCAACGCAACGCACTTAGTATCTCTAATTGTAAAGATACCCCGTGTTATATCAAAATTTTAATTTAACTTAAATGTAATACTAGAATATACTTGTGTATACCATCACTTATTGTGATTTTAAAAGATTATTAAAACATTTCTAATAAAGTAGTAATGAAATAAAAACACCTAACTTTGAATTAATTTCTCGGTGTGTCCGCCACGCTCGATGGAAGAGAAATAAGCTCGCGTCGAGAAGGTTCCAGCGTTGCCCTTGCAGTCCTCAATGGCCACGCGTGCAACTAGCGACAGATTGCTCAGCTTCCGATGGATTTGTTTCATTGGAGCCACGTGCCGACACACGAGATCTTGTCTCAATCGTCGTCCATAGTATTAGGTTATTTTAAATTAATCAATTTGGCCGATTCTCTTGTACACAATCTCTAAACTAAACTAAATTAACAGGTCTAAATCTAGTGCCATTCTTTTCCGCAAGCAACATTATGAAAGGGATAGCAATAGATTTAGACGTGTAATTTTAGTTTAGTTTAGAGATTGTGTACAAGAGAATTAGCCACAATGACTTGATAAAGAACGAAATAAGTCCATGAGTTATAAGTAGATCATTTAAAATCAGACATGAGATCCCATTTGAAATAAAAATGAGAAATTATAATGTGTAATCACATTTGTAATCAAACGTGTAATAAAGTTTGAAATCAAAACTTGTAATCCCATTTGTCCACCCTACTGCACGGCAGAACTTTCGAAGCGATCTTTCTTCGACAATAGAAATAGTTAATAGTTTAAAGCTCGAATTTATTTGCTTGAAATGAATTCAATGAACAAATTTCATCAACTTGTAATAAGTAATAACCGATTATGTTTACGCGTCATCGTCGCGTTGCTAGTCTTATGAATGTCGTAGACTTTTTGTTTTGCCGTTTAAGCATTCAACTAGTCTATGAATGAACGGTGGACCGTCCGCGTCGAAGCGTTCATTGGACGTAGACGGTCGATTTGGATTTTGGAGTGTGGCGGTTGCCACAATAGAAACTAGATGGCGCTGTTCAATCGATGACATAGTCCCGAACTAATATACCTACCACGAAGAACATCCTTCACTGGTGACCCCGACGTGATCAAGAACGGTCGCACACCTCAACAACCGACGAAATCTACGTAGGTAAAGACTCTGTCACCCACGTGTGATGTCCCTGTTTGTCTTACCCCGCCCCTTGTTCCGTCTGTCCGTTTTTGTCCTACTGATTCTTCCTGACGTACTTTGGTAGTCGGCCCTGCCCTGGCCCGGCCCTGTTTGGTGCCCCTATTCTTTTTCCTCCCCCTCCTTTTCTTTTTCTTCTTTGGTGGGTGCGCTGGCTCTCCCACTTCGGCGACGAATGCCTGGTACTCCCCTGATACGGTGTGGGTGTCTATTTCCAGGTACTCGTCGCCTGGTTGTGCGGCCAAGCGCACCTTTGTTAAGAATGGCTCGGTTAGCCTGCGCCCTTACTATCGTTGGTGGGTTGTCGGGGTCCACCCGGCCGGGGCGAACTCCCGCCACCTCCTCGCTTTTTGTGATAATGACCTCGCTCATCGTTGTGCGATCGACTGACCATTTCCTGGTCTGGTCGGTTTTTTAAATCCCTTTTTTTTTTTCTCTTCCTTGTTTGAGGGTAGATTGAAATTTGTTTGCCGTCGCCATGGATCTTAATTGCCACTGGATAGGCTATTTCGGTGGTTTGTTCCGGTTTGTCGTGTCGGTACCTGCTGTATTTCATTTTAATTCGGCTTGTTTTTGATTTATTTTCTTGTGTTTCGGTGCGTGGTGGCTGGTTGTCGGTGTTTTTGTTTCTATCCGTCGTTTGTTTTTTGTTACTTGCGTTTTGTTCTTGTTGTAGTAGTTCTATTGTCCTTACACTTTCTAGCGTGTCATGTATTAAACGGTTTCATATCTTATACGTGGGCTGTCAGCACCCTGCCGGATTCTCGGTGTTTTAATAGAAATAACCGATGCAATCTTTGCTGCATTTTAATATTCCAGTACCTATAAATGTTTCGGTATTTTATTACGTTGACATCTTCGGTTGTAATTATTTGATGCATGGTTCCCGTCAATTAAACTGGATTTAAATTAATTAATTCTTTAAGAAAATCAACTTTTTACAGCCAAGGTTGACTACAAAGTTGTTAGCACGGAGGATCTCAGCAGACTGTTCGTCAATGGCAAAGACGGCCACCGTGCCCGTCTGTGACTTCGACTCGCTGACGATCCTCCATTGCTCCGTGTTCAGATCCGGGTTCTGATATGAAATCATGAACATGGCATCTGAGGCGTTGGCCGCCTCAAGCGTGGGGATTAGGGCGGTGGCAATCCACGGCTTCGGCAGCTCACCCTCGTTTAATGTGGAGAGCTGCGCCTCCGGCCATGGCTTGCACGTGCTCATTTCTTCCACAAGCCAGTCCTTGCTTTCCTGGATATGACAGGTAACCAGTAGCCGTCCTGGCTTGTGGGACATAGAGACAAAACTTGATCCACGGCCAGTCTTGGCGTGTTGTCGGCGCCATCCCTCAAGGCAAATGGCCTTGCTGATGGCGGCGTGGACCAAATTCATCTGCTCCGCCGTCATGGGTTCTATATTTTTTATCCCCACTCTGACGGATCTAGCCCCTGTAACTCGGGGGCGGATTAGAGCGCCCCTCGGGTGTGGCGGACGTTTTGGGCGCCTTCCTAGGTTGCTCCTTAGGAGATTCCTCCTGCGACCTGCCCCTTTTCAGGTTATGATCGCCGGTCGGCCCACTGGAGGAAGGAGGTTCCTGGGAAGGGTTGTTTACTAGTGCAAGTGCTTCTCTAATGGAAGAAGAAGAAAAACGTTTATTTTTTAAAGCTGTACCACACATTACCAGTTATGTGTAAAGAACTCGTCACAATCGACGAGCGGGTAGGGAGCGCTCATCACCAGCTGAGCCGCCCACACGAGTGGTGTGTTACTACTATTATGGTCCAGGACTATGACGCCGACTTCTGGATCATCGAGTCCTCAGGTTTCCTCCCCAGCTGTACAGCTCTGTGGGCGCTGAAACACGCCTCGTCCAGGTAGCGCGCACTGACCAGGCAGAGTGCCATCTCCTGTACCTCGGGTCGCATCCGGCAAACGTAAGGCGTATGGCCTTTCAGAGGGATGCCGGTACTGTGGTGGCGTAGGTGATCGTACAACCTCATTTTTAGTAGGTGTCCTGTGATGTCTGCACTGGCAGTAGCGCTGTTGGCACAGAGTGGACTGAAGCAGCGGGCTGTCAGCGATGTAGCGCCAGACATACCGTGAGTAGCTGCTGTTAACCCGCCCATCCCTTATCCCTGGGTCCTCAGTAATACGTGATGTTTCCGCTCCCAATGTGGTCAGTGTGATCGACCCTGTATTGAAAGTGGCATCCTCTCCGATGCCTATCCAAGTCAATTCTCTTCGATCGGTGGCCTCGTCCTCCATCTCATGGGTCTCAATGGCCGTCCCATCTTCCACTAGTCTCCAAAGGCGTCTCCGCCTCGCACCACTCAGTCGTTTATAGGCCTTGGCCAGCCCGAGTGGTACACGCGTCGGCACATAGGGAGCCACCGAGGGCGTACCGGGGGCGTTACCGCCTCCATCGACCGCGGGGTGACTTCCAGATATGCCGGAAGTTTTAGGTTCGGGGTCCATTAAATTCCCCCGTTCCTGTGAGTTCTCAGGTTGTGCAGAGTCCATCGAATTCCTCTGCTCCTGAGAAGCATCAGGTTGGGCAGAGTCCAAAGCCTTCCTCTGCTCTTGAGTATTTCCACCAGTGGTGTTGAAAAGGTTCTGTTGGTTAGTTTTATATTCCATACAATACAGTTCCCACGCGTACACGGGATTTAAACGGTCAACAAGACACCGGCAGCGCCCTGGTACCGGCCGAAGGGCTAAATACTACTTCGATTCGCCCCGTTCGGAGACACCGTTCGAGACTGAGCACGCAACCCAGCCACGCATCCCTCGGCACGGTTCGTCTGACACCTTGGATTTTGGTTTTTGGTGACGAGGTTTTCTCCTCCGAGGAAAAGAATAAGGATGATGTGGGAAGGGTAGAAACAGGTGGTCCGGCCAAGGGTTATCGTTATTACGTCTGTTTCAGAGAGAATCAGCCCAATAACAGGCAGCAACCACGAGAAGGAAAACACCCTAAGCCTTGCCTGGGGGATCTACGTGACATGCACTCTCCCCCCAGGCCATTCGCCAGACCCAGCCCCGGACAGGTGCTGTGAATAGAGATGAGCCCAGGCTACCCTGATCTGAAAAGAAAGTTAGCCTACGCTCACCTCCGCCCTTGTGCACCCTCGGGAAATAAGCCAGTGGTCCGACCGCCGACGATAAACGAGAAACGAGTAGAACTAGAAACTTAAACGAGTTGGCGATCAGCGGGAAGCGAGTATGTAGTTCGATAGTTTTGACGCCGGGCTATAAGCGAGTGTGCAAGTGCGACGAGCGATTACTCGCGCCATTCGCCCGCGGTCGCTCAGTCCTGTGCAAACCTCATGTGTTCAAGCGAGCGAGCATAGCTAAACGAATATCGCTGGGCAAGTTGATTTTTGTAAGCTCGTCGCTCAGCGACAAAAGTAGTAAAGCGAGTTGTCGCCGGCAGTGTGAACAGTCAGAGAGCAACTTTTGATATATGCATCTCTTTTGTTCACACGGAATATACATTTATTGTGCGTTTCTTGAGAGAGAAAATCGCCGACAGTTAGTCATTTTCTCGCCGGCGCGGTCGGTCCACTGACCAATTAAATAATAATTCTAATTAAATAATAAAAGTAAGGCTGTCACAGCCGCTGCACCCTTTCCGACCTTTTCTTTCATTTCTTCTTTCTACACAAACATTGACTTCAAGATGACTTTACCAAAGTCTGGTTCACGGGAGATGATTACATTGTACTCCTTATCCTGAAGTGGGAAGAACCCTTCCACGACATATTTTAATGTAGATAACGAGTTTTTTATTTGTCCATATTTCAACCCAATTGTACGGGTCGTGGTCACGACGGGACTACGGTGCTGCGAGAGATGAAGTTCGTCAAACTGTCAAGGGCAATAGCGAACTACCCACTTTCTTGTTTAGGTATATAGTCGCGGTCTGCGGAGAGAATTCGAAGACTACCCCTGGCTGTAGAATATGCTCCGCGATCGCAGACTTCTGAGGGTCGTTGTTTCGCACCGCTTTGATATGTTCTGATACCCGTTGGTATCTAAATTGGAATCTAAACAGTTCCGTAATAAGGTAATGTATTCCACAGGGATGTTATTTTCCTGTAATTTCCTTTTTATTACCTCTAGACAATCCTCAATGGGTATGTTCGTGATTCGACGTCAAAGCTCAGCATAAACACTCATGTTGTTCAAGCTTTATGTCCTCTAGGAAACGTATGAAATACCGGGAATCTTTAACACAAGAAGATGTATGGCCCACTAAATTTTATTTAGGTATTTGTTATCAGATTTTTATTTACTTAGTTTTTTAGATACTATAGACATAATATATGTTTATCTTTTTAAGTACATATATTAACTAAGGATTCTAGTATTAGAGATAAGCATTTCCAATGTAACTACAATTTCGGTACCTACATGAAAAATAATAATAAATAAAATGTAATCATCATCATCAACCGATGGCCCACTACGGCTCGGTACGGAGCACACGGAGCATGGGTCTCCTCTCAAAATAAGAAGGAGTTTGGCCGTAGTCCACCATGCTGGCCAAGTCTTCATTGGCAAACTTCACACACCTTTAAGTATATCATAGAAAACTCTTAAGCACGCAGGTTTACTCACAACGTTTCCTTCACTGTTAAAGCAAGTGCTATTTAATTGCATAAAACGCGTAGGTAAGTATACCTAGTTGAAAAGTAAGAGGTGTGTGCCCGGAATCGTACCTTGGACCGTACCGTGGATCCCGTGGGAACTCTCTGATTTTCCGGGATAAAAAGTAGCCTATGGTGCTCACTCTCCAGGTCTTTGTCTATACCCATGCAAGAAATCACGTCAATCCGTTGCACCGTTGCGATGTGATTGAAGGACAAAGAAACACACTTTACAAGATGTAGGTACACTTACGCCTTTTCAAAATAGCCGGCCGATATGACTCTCTGGCTGCCAAATACTAACGCTGTGCGCAGTATACTCTGCGGCGGGGACGGCCTAAAACATTTTTTTCATACTTTTGTATGAAAAAAAACCCTCCGGGCGTTTCACCCTTATTTTCATGGAAAGCTTTAAGCATTGAAGGGCTTATTTGAGATTCAAAAATCTCAAAATTACTATCTTTATCGGAGTGTGACTGAGCGTTGTCATGTTTTTTTGCGTTTAATGCATGCTATGACGCATGTTTGTGACGCACTTGGTATAGTCAACATTATTCGCGTTAAATGGAGACAAGCCAGTAGACACACTTTCGGCAATCATTTGCAATGGTGCTTGGATTTAGTTGAGTCGGAGCCTTTTTTAACAATGGGCAAAAAAAATATTTTTTCAATTTTTCAAATTGATTTTTGTTACGTTAGTGGTCGAAAAACCGATACATCCCATGGGTTACAACAGATGTCTAGCGTTTGTATGGAGAGCAATCGGGACTAATTTTTTCTCGCGGCAAAAATTGCTCAGTGGAAGGGTAGTGTGAAAACAATCCAAGAAAAATGTAATTGGGACCGGTATACGACATATTTCAAGCCAAGGGAAGAAAACATTAGTGATATATTCGTAGAATGCTTCGCCGGTCATCCAGCCTTTTGCCTTTTTGAAATGTGGTGTGGTATCAATACAATACCATTGGAAAAGTCCTGACCTAACCCTGACCGGTATCTCGGGTATTACAGCGAGCTCCGTTCAGCTCCTGAGGGACGTTAGTTTGGGCACTACGATTATGAGCCAGCTGAGGACTTGGTCATCGTGACACAACATTTTTAATACACCCTCACTGAGGAAGGCTTTTCTCTCAAACGCCGGGGCGTATCGGATCTGGCCTGGTGCCTAGGTTTCAATACAGGCCGCGAAGATCGCCTACTGTATTTGACCGTGTATGGAATTTGCCTGTTTGTTTTTTTTTCTTTCTTAGGTCTAATTGTTTTACCAGAGTACTGTACACATTACCTTATTACCTTAAATTTATACCTAAAATGGGTGCGCGCTGGTAGTCCCCGGCGTCTGCAATTTCATACATCGGCATGGGACTCCAGACGCCCCGCGCGTTGGCGCTTAATTTCTAGTTGTGCATCGGTTCGTAAATTAAGTACATTTTGGCCGGCATTCCGTGCCACTTCTAAGATTTCTAAGTTAAGGTGTGTCGTCATAGCGTGTGTAAACATTGATAGAGGTAAGCGGTCGTGTAAGCGGGGATCGACGCCGCGCATCTTCTCATACGTCTGATTGACAACTGGGATAAAACCCGAAAATTCAAAATTTTGACAGAAACAATCCAAATCTGGCGTTAGAGTTGAATGTGGTCCAATGTCGTAAAGGGGTTCATCTCGAGCGCCTGAATCTTCCGTAGACGGCTTAACGGTCTGAACTTCCTTTTTCTCTTCTTTCTTGTCCGGTTTAGGCTTTTGCTTCCAGGACTGCGATCGGTTCGTTGGTCGGCGGTTTGTTTGTTCACGCCTAGGATCATAGGGTTCGGGCTCATAGGCCCAATCTTCCTGTTGTCTCCGATCGTTGAAGTGGTTATAGGCACGCATCGCATCGCGGGCTGCTCGGCGGTTTCCGCCGGGATGGCTTCTGCCACGTGGTGCTCCACGAAAATTATTTTGTTGTTGCATCTCGTTATATCGAGGTAGAAAACTTTTGTGTCATAAAACGACACAAAAGTTTTCTATTTTGTTATACACATTATTCATTATTTTACACTTATTACCTTAAACTTATATCTAGAGTAGGTGCGCTGGTAGTCCCCGGCGTCTGCAATTTGATACATCGGCCGGGGGCTCCAGACGCCCCGCGCGTTGGCGCTTAATTTCTAGTTGTATTTATTATTGTTATTTAATAATTATGTTTTGTTTACACACATGTTCCAAAAGGAAACAGGAAAATATGTTTAATAGCTATATACAAAGACACCGTCTGCGAGGTCTACACTGGGTGTGGTTGTTACGGCTATGCTCAAGTGCGATTGGGCTGCTCTAGCGTAGGAGCCCTTCGCATCTCGGGGTTGCCTGTCCTGTGTCCGTGCACGTTTGTATTCACCCCGGAGTGAGATCGTGTCATCAAGCCTATCTCTTTTATTGGATTGACTCGATGACGGACCGGAGTTGTTTTGTGTGTCCTTCCCTGTTCCCCTGTTCCGCTTCCTAAGGCGAGGATGTGCCTGCGATCTAGATAGGTTTTGGGTCGTAAGGGTGTCTGTCTCGGTTTGTTGGTTGTACCGGTTATTGTTTTTGTTGTTGTCGACCTTGGAGGTCGAGCGGTGTTGGAACCGCTAGAGCCCGTTGCGCCCTGCGCCCAGATTTGGTTCCCGTCAGGATCTGTGTGACCAGTTTTCGTTCGCCCTGTCCTTGACCCGGTTTGCCCAGCCCTGGTGGTGGTGCTCGACTCTTCCGAGGCGTGTGGGTTGCGGTCAGGGGCCAATCTCTGCCCGTCCACATGTTCACCTGCGGAGTGGCCGGGGGTTGCGCCCGTGTCCACGAGAGGGCGGTCGCCGCTTAGTGGCGGCCTCCCTTCGTTTTCCCTTTCACTTCCCCCGACCAAGTCGCTGGTGTCCGCGGTTAGGCAGTCGGAATCGTCAGTCTGTCGGTTGCTTTTTGTGTCCGCCTGTCCGTCAGCGTGTGTATTCATGCGTTTTCTGGTCCGTCTGTCTGTCCTGTTTTCCTAAGCCTTCTAAATACTCCGCAGCTCCGGTGGCTATTTTTAAACCTCCGTATCCTTTAATAAAATGAATCAACCGCTCTTGGTCTAAAGTCGCTGTGCCATGTCTTTGGGCTAACAGTGCAATCTTATACCAATAGAAAACGGTGTGATAGTAGGCGTGGAGGGATGGTGGGATCGCTTTCGCGTATACTTTATCCACGTCGGAAATAGCCTTATATTCTAATTCTACGAGGTCTACAAAGCCCGCAGCGTCCGGCTCGAATTCTTTTGCGGCATCTTCGTTACTGACACCGGTTTCCCCGTCCAGGATGAAAGAGTCCTTCCAGAGCGGGTCGTTCGTCAAAGCACTTTCTGATATTGTTAGATGTGATGGTACAGGTAGTTTTGACTTGTCGACTTTATTATGAGGCCTTGGAAAGGGCTTTTTCTTCTTAGGTGGTTCCTTGGGAGCGGGTGGCTTCGGCGGTTCTGCATTAGGCGTAGACTTTGTGTCATTATTAGAATTTGGGACATAAAAGGGACAAGGAAGAGACAAATAATTTCTAGGGAGTCAAGAAGGCGCCCCGGGAAAATGCCAAGAGCAAGTACCGAACGGGCGCCCTCCCACGATTCGGCCCATATAACCGAGAGGTTGGTGGGGCCATGGGAGGTGGAGGGTTGTCCTGTTTTCCTCTTTTTCTTTTAGTATGGAGTCACGAGCGTCCATGGACTTGCGCCGGGATCGCCGTGGCTAGCGAGGACATATCCATTGTAGGGTTTGCCAAAGTCGTCGTCTTACCGATATGTTGCGGGTTTTTGCCCCCTCCTGATACGACGGGGCAGCCTACGCCCTGAGCGCTGTTCGTAGCCGACGCCTGGGTGCCAGGGTGGGATTTGGGCGATAAGCCGCTACACACCAAGAGACTGTTACGTTGTGTTTTTGTGTCTGTTGTATGTCAGTGAGTATTGTGCGGGAATTCAGGGTAGTTTCAGCAATCTGGATGGAGGGTTGTTTGGTTCGGAGTGGGATGGGTGGAACATGGGAAAAACGTTTCGGGACTCTGCTCAGGTGTCGGGAGTGGTACCGTAACAGTTCCTTCTTGTCCAGGGTCCTGGGGACACCGACGATCCGCAACCCCGCCGACTGTGACTTTTACCTGTGCCCATATGAGCTCAATGGGATTATATTGACAGTGATATGGTGGCAGTCGTATCACGTTCATGTGCCAGCTGATCTATTAAATAATTATTTTATTTCATTATTTGTAAATGCGATGTTGTTTTTCGTTAACCACTCCTGAATGTTTTTCTTTTTTGTAGCAGCTGCCCGGATTGCGATATTTTCATTTTTATTCGATCAACTGTCGCTCTGCTATTGTACAGTGTGACCTAAGTAATATCTATATAATAGCCCATAAGTACACATACATATTGTATCTGAATGCATTCATTTAATAAAGCAGTCCAAAACCAACGCTCGGGTCGTACGCTCATTTCCAACACCTTGTCCCAACCTTAGATGGCGATCCTGCCACGCGGACTCAAGGACTCAAAATAATTATTGCCATGTAAAATATAACCGGATAAGGCCTCAAACAAAATATAATAATACAAAATGTGAAACTCAAAAGTCGAGAAAGAAGATATATTTCTTAATCAAAACGGCAATAAAAACAGCGCCGATATTAAACAATTTCGCTGGCACATTTCTTCAATAAACATAGTTATGATCATCATATGTACAATTTTACTACTGGGAGTACTATACTTAGTATTTAAATTTTACAAGAAATGCCATGAAAACTGGATGAGGAGCCAGCTAAGCCAACACGTACTTAGAAGGTCACGGCGATCTCGCAGTGAAGGACCAATTACAATGAGTTCCTGTGAAAACTGTCGCGCTGCTAAACCTTGTGGACAGTGATATTTTATTACCCCTAGGACAAACTACTACTAGTGTAAAGTGCGAAATGAACAGAAGAAACGAACTTTCAAAAATAAAGGTATATTTAGTAAAAATCGGTCCAAGTCGGAGAAAAGGTGAAGTTATATCTAAAAAATTAAGTGAAGCGGACAATTTAGTAAGTAGCTTCAATTCCATTTTAGAACAATTATCTTTAATATCTGTATCTTTTAAGAGTGATGAATGCTTGCGATTTGATAGGCTAAGTAATGATTTTTTCAATTTATATGATATAATTTTTAATTTGTGTAATACGCATTCTTGTGAAAATTTTGACAATATGGCAAAATTCGAGTTAAAGGTAGCATTACAATTACTGCCAGTCATCGACGACTCTGAAAAGTCTGTGAAGCAATTAATTGACAATATTATATACTATGATTCTTTGCTTGCGCATCCCGATTGTAAAAATAATCTTATTCAATTCATATTAAAAAGTAGACTGTCACAAAATGCCAAATTGCAATTACAGTCAAATTACACAGCCATCGATGACTTGGTTAGCGATATGCGGCGTGTGTTACTGCCACAAAAATCGCCTATAGCTATTCAAAATAAGATACAACAGCTAAGACAAAATAATAAATCTATAGAAGATTACGCAAAAGAAATGTCTGAACTTTTTGTTGACCTGACAATATCGCAGGCAAAAGGTGATTCAAATACATATGCGGTACTTAAGCCGTTAAATGAAAAATTCGTCACAAAAAAATTTGCCGACGGGTTACGAAATAGAACACTTAGCACAGTAATTACAGCCCGGAACTACGACTCGCTAAAGGATGCGATTCAGGGTGCCCTTGATGAAGAAATCTCGAACCCTTCCCCTTCAACAGGTGATTTATTAACCATGAAGCATCGTACATACTATCGGTCTAGGAATTTTAATAATCACACAGGTAGATGGAATACAGGTAAGTATACAGGTTCAAGGCCATCATATTATGTACCAGGCAGAGTGTGACGTTGTAAATTTTGAACTACTAATTAGCGTTTCGTTTTTAATAAAAATCAATTTTGTTCAAAGTATGTTGGTGCCACCTAGCATCAAGGTGCAGAACTACGCGTGGGTCGATGTTCAGAGTTCATTCGAGCCACAATAGATGGCGTTTGCTTCGTTGTCAATTGTCGTAAAAATAAAACAAAATAATTAAATAAAACCATAATATCATTTGTTTATTGTTAAGTCATTAAAAAAACGGTTCTTATAATATATCCTTAGGTTCCGCAAATATTCAAAAATGAATTGGCTTTATGATCAAACTAACTGAGAGCGGCCACACTCGGGTTGCGTCTGGCAACACCGATTGCTGAGATTTAGAATTTTCCTGGAGTCAACATGTGAAGACGAATTTTTTTCGTTCCAGGAAAATCTCACTTCTTTTCGCCCATGGCTTCGCCTGGAAAAATACAATAGTCATAAATTTTAGTCATCCTAACGTATTTTCAATGTTTCATCAGTTATGGTGAGTGAAAAATCAAGTAATGTGGATTCGACAAAATGGCGGTTTGGTTAGAGAAAATCCTAATCTCATGATTTCTTTCAGTTCCAGTTATTTTAACTTCCCAAATAAATGAGGATAATGGGTTGTGGGTGGACTTCTGAAAACCATTGGTGGCCAGGAGTTCAATAGGTGAGTTGTGTTTGATCGGGAAAATTCCACGTGTCGAAATTTTCACACAGCACAAATTATAATCTTGTTTTTCTTTGTTACAGGGTTTACGTTTACGTTTACGTTTACGTTTACGTTTACGTTTTTTAATTTTACGTTTACGTTTTACGTTTAGCTTCAGTTTTCCGTTTTAGTTTTCCGTTTGCGTTTTCGGTTTTCGTATTTATTTCTTTTGCACATTCACGTTGACAACTTAATTGCTAAGGATAAGACTTGGTGAAAATCTTTGTAATGAAACATTTCGGTTGTGAAGAATCAAATAAATTGAGTTTTGGATCTTGGCCGATGCCGTCCAGCTACCTTGCAGTCTTCGCACCTACAAGTAAGCAAATGTTTGTATCCTGGAACAGTTTTGTGAACCTTCTTAGTGTATGTGTACAGTAAGAACCCTGTCTTTACTACTGAGCTTTTATTTTGAAACAATTTTATGAATTTTACTGTGTCATTGTCTATTCCATGCCAATGGCATCTTAAATTTAAAACATAGATTTTATGTACTATCTACCTAAGGCATTCTAATGTATCTAAATTAAGTCTTGGCATTAAGCTAGAATAACTAAGCATTATTAGCCATCATTTTGTATTAAGCGACCCCGGTAAAAGTTACATTAAAAACAATTTTGCCTAACATCTAGCAAATTTCATTTATAACACCTCATATGCATTACAAGGGAGTCGACGGCTAGCTTCTATTCTTTACTAGGTAGATAGATCAAGTAAAGTAAATTAAAATTATTTTTTTTCCTCTAATCTTTGTAAGGTGGTAGATTATTCCGTATCCGGGTATATTTCTATTCCGCCCAATTTAACACCCTTACAAGAGGACGAGCACCGATGCATCAGGCTCCGGCACACTATTATTCTTCTTCGAGAGGAAACCAGAACGGCGCTCGTGGGATAACACGAGGTCGCGGAGGTAGGTTTACTAATAATACCTATTATGGAAATCGAGAGAGTAGAATTAATCGAGCTGTAAATGTTTTGACCCAATCGGAACCAAAAACATCTTCCGAAAACCAGAATCAGTTTTTTCGAGACTAAAAATGTTATATTAACCTTAAACAATAATATAAAGTACGTAGAATTATATTTGAACAATAGAAGATGTTACTGGTTATTAGATACGGGAGCCAGCATATCAGCGGTTAATAATGAAACAATAACATGTAATAATACACCTCTGTGCGAAAGCCGTATTCTAATCAACGGCGTGGGAGGTCAGATTCAAGCGAAAGGCTCTGTTTATTTGACACTATCTGATCCAAGCGGTGTACAATTACCGCATGAGTTCTATGTATTCGATTCTTTACCGTGTACGGCTAATGGAATTTTAGGTTTAGATTTTCTTTCTTTATACGGAGCTCATATTGATTTAGAAAAATGCATTCTAACATTGAACTATAATGGAATAAAACATGTATTACCGTTGTTAAATAATATTAAAGTTGAGAAACCCGACTTTTTGACTATACCTGCTAGGTCTGAATCTACTTACTACATTAGTACTAGTATGACTGAAGAATGCATAGTCTGCGCATCCGAATTAAAAGACGGAATTTTTATAGCGAACATGCTAGTAACACCTAAGGACGGGAATATACCAATACGAGTTTTGAATACTACCGAAACCGATTTTTATTTACAGGATATAAAGCCTATTGTACACAAGGCCAGTGATTATGATATTTGTTTGTTTGAAAATCCCTTTAGAGACTCAGATAGAGTGAAACATTTATTTAAATTATTAAATTTAAAGCACTTAAATTTAGAAGAACAAGCTAGCATTGAAAATATATGTGCAAAATATAACGACATATTTTACCTTGAAGGTGACCAATTTACCACTACTGAGCTTTATAAGCACTCTATTTCTTTAAAACCCAATACGACACCGGTGTATTCCAAGCCTTATAGACTTCCGCATTCGCAAAAGAATGAAATGGATAAACAAATCGATAAGATGCTTAAACAAGGCATAATAGAACCATGTAACAGTGAATGGTCTAGTCCTGTTCTATTAGTTCCGAAAAAATCGAACTCTAGTACGGAGAAAAAATGGAGATTAGTTATTGACTATAGAAAATTAAATAACTGTATTATTGATGACAAATTTCCCCTACCGAATATAACAGACATATTAGACTCATTATCAGGTTGTATATACTTTACCCACTTAGATTTGAATCAAGGTTTTTATAATGTTGAGCTGGATCCAGCTAGTAGAAAATACACAGCTTTTAGTTCAGGCCAATATCAAATGACTAGAATGCCTATGGGCCTTAAAACAAGCCCAAGTTCGTTTTCACGAATGATGAATATGGCAATGGCCGGTTTGTCCTATGAAAAATGTCTCTGTTACCTCGATGATTTAATTATTTTTGGACGAAATTTGTCAGATCACAACAAAAATTTAATTGAAGTGTTTGAAAGAATACGTAACGTTAACTTAAAATTAAATCCAGCAAAATGTGATTTTCTCAAAAAGGAATTATTTTATTTGGGACACGTAGTGTCAGGCGATGGCATCGTACCCGACCCTCAAAAAATTAATGTCATAAAAAACTACCCCATCCCAAAAAATGCTGACGAGGTGAGACGATTCGTCGCATTAGCTAGTTATTATAGAAAGTTTATACCTAATTTTGCCGAAAAGGCTTACAACTTAAATCTTTTATGCAGAAAAAAGGTTCAATTTATATGGGATAGTAATTGCCAAAAATCTTTCGATATTTTAAAGGAATGTATGATAACACCACCAGTTCTACAGTACCCTAATTTTTCGAAAAGCAATCAGTTTATTGTTCACACAGACGCATCAGGTTACGCGATAGGTGCAATTTTATCAAACTCGGATGGACGTCCAGTTGCTTACGCAAGTAGAAGTCTTAACAAAGCTGAACAGAATTACCCGACTATTGAAAAAGAGCTTTTAGCTGTGGTCTGGGCAGTAAAATATTTTAGACCTTACTTGTACGGTCGTACTTTTAAAATTCTTACCGACCACAAACCTTTAATTTATTTATTTAGCATGAAGGACCCTTCGAGTAGGTTGCTTAAATTTAGATTGACTTTGGAAGAGTATGATTATTTGATAGAGTATGTGAAAGGTAAAGACAATGTGGCTGCAGACGCATTATCAACCCAACCCAACCTTAGACTATCGCCACAAATAAACGCAATATTTTCTCGGGTTTTATTAAAATTAAGCTGGGATATTTATTAGGTATCAGTTTTCAATTCATTTAAAAACTAAAATATATTATAAATAACTATTAGAGTTAGCCCGTTAATATCACGTTTTCATTTTTTGAAATCCACGTTACATCTCATCAAATTCTTTCAGTATTTTATACGATGAATCCAACTCGGATATAAATTCCAATCGCTTATTACTAATGGCGCTGTAAATATAGTTGGTCGCCTGTATATCTTTTTCACGCCAGGCCTATCATCGTTCGCACAAATTTCATAAATTCTAGGCATCCTTTATATTGCAGAAACTTCAATATTCTAACCTTCCAGTTTGTGTATTCCGTCAAATATCGGAATATTAATCTCGTTTTTCACACGACGCTACCATGATAATATTTCATTTTACACTAATCTTTCTTTTCTCTTAAGGTTTTATGTAAAACTCTTTTATATTTTATATTGATCTTTATTTAATAAACTTTACTTAGAAACTTCCGTTTTCATTATTGTAACAAAAAGAACAGCGAATCGACCTCAGATCAATAATAATAGTCACTACAGCATAGACCACAGAGTATTTCTATACAGTAATTGTACTCTATGTTCAACACTGGCAACTAGTAAATGGAATTTTATACCCAGCTTCATAATTAGTTATATTTTTCCAAGCCCTCATGAAAAAATTTAAACAACCCGCATGAATGATCGGCTGACGTCCGTCGCGGTTTCAGAATCGACGGTGCTTCTTTTTGTTTAGTCAGCATGTCCGACATTGTCTTACTGAGTACTGTAAGACCACATGCCAGCTGGTTTTGCTTTTTTAAAACACTGGAATTTCTATACCAGGCCGACTCAACTAGCATTACGCTAATTTCTGGATTGAGCACAAGGGAACAGGTTTTAGGAAACAAGCATTTTTTTAATAACTCGTCCTTTAACTTCTTTTTAATTTCATCTTCTAAGGATAGACTCCCACCTTTTCGCTAAATCTTCACATACGTCTGGGCCCCACTCATTTGGCTCAGGCTAGAAATCCCCTAAAGCGTCTGGGTCGGCTTAACAGAACTAACCGATTCACTTTTTTGTTTTAAACGTTGTAACGTAGAGGGCTAGATCTAGTCCCACTACGTACATAAAGGAGAAGGACTCGAACCTCCCTCCCGTTAGCTATTCCTAACAGGGTTGTGGGAGATTAAATTAAACACCAATAAGCACACAACACACACGCCCTCGGGCGTTTATTTACCATATCACGTTATCCTTATTGTCTAAATCACTACAGTTATTAATTTATCTTAGCAGCTAGGTTTGGGCCGCTCCGAATCCTGGGCAGGGTTCAGAGGGAACTCTCCCCTGACTGAGAGACTGATCTATCTACGCACAGCTCAAACTACTGGACGGATCGGGCTTCAATTTAGATACATTGAAAATATAAGAGACTACAACATTTTTGGGGATAACCTTAGATGCGAAGCTTCAATGGGCCACCCATATATCAACTCTTGCTAGCAAATTGAGCTCTGCCGCTTACGCTGTTAGAAAGATTCGGCAGTTAACTGACGTGGAAACCGCAAAGATAGTATATTTTGCTTACATCCATAGTATTATGGCTTATGGAATCTTAATATGGGGTAAAGCGGCAGATATTGGGAGAATTTTTGTATTACAAAAAAGGGCAATACGCGCAATTTATAACTTAAGACCACGCGATTCCCTTCGAGAGAAATTTAAGGAAATAGATATCCTTACTGTAGCCTCTCAATATATTTATAATAACATAATTTTTGTAAGACAAAATATTCTTAGTTGCAAGAAAATTGGTGATCTACACAATAGGCTAACTAGAAACAAAGACAAGCTTGCAGCTCCTACCTTCCGCCTCAGGAAAGTCCAAAAGTCATTTGTGGGTATGGGTATTACCTTTTATAATAAAATCCCGCAAACTATTTTGGACTTACCTTTGCACAAGTTTAAAAAATCTATTAAAAATATGCTCCTGAAAAAAGCATGTTACACAATTGAAGATTATCTAAATGATAAAAGAGCGTGGATTTGACCTGCAGCTCGTTCCAGCAACGCACAAGACTGCAAATACTATTTTATACATGGCATAATCTTGTACCTATATCAAATATTTGAAAAGAGCAACCGCCGAGTTTCTTGCTGGTTCTTCTCGGTAGGAAAGGCATTCCGAAGCAGTGGTAGATGCATCCGACTATTCGTAAGTACTTGTAAAAGTTTATACGAATAAAAAAGATTTTTATTTATTACTAGCTTATGCTCGCGACTTCGTCCGCGTGGACTACAAAATTTCAAAACCCTATTTCACCCCCTTCGGAGTCTAATTTTCAAAAATCCTTTCTTAGCGGATGCCTACGTCATAATAGCTATCTGCATGCCAAATTTCAGCCCGATCCGTCCAGTAGTTTGAGCTGTGCGTTGATAGATCAGTCAGTCAGTCAGTCACCTTTTCCTTTTATATATTTAAGATTTATTTATTTATATTTTTATTATGACGTAGGCATCCGGTAAGAAAGGATTTTTGAAAATTCAATCCCTAAGGGGGTGAAATAGGGGGTTGAAATTTGTGTAGTCTACGCGGACGGAGTCGCGAACAGAAGCTAGTTTTTGAATAAAAAGGGCAACTATCCTTATTGAAAAAGATAGTCGCCCTAAGTGCAACTATCCGCAACAATTTCTCATGTTGTAGATGAACGATTTGCTAGAGCGTATATGAGCGAAAACCAGGCGTAGTCCCGTGCCACATCAGCTGGACTGAATATAATTTAGCACTAGCGTTCGAAGAACTAAATAAAAAAGAAAAAGACGTTAACGAAATATCACGAATTTACGGAATATATTACATTAAAAAGACGCTATGAAAAGAACGCTATGCCGCGCTCGCCTGGCCGAATGCGCTGTCTGCCGTGCTACCTTCAATTCCAAGCGCAACCGTGCCATGGAGGGGGTGGGCTGCGCGGCTCGCACGAGGCCAACTGCGCGAGCCATCGCTAGCGCTGCCCCGCCGCGGCCTGCGCCCAGCGTGAGCCGCTGCCGCTCGGTGCCCTGCCGCACCATTTTCAGGTACATGACTCTCAGTGTCTAAATGGGCTAACCGTGTCGCCACGGCTGCAGGCGCGAGATACAGCACGGCTCGCACGAGGCTGCCACGGGGTGGCGCGAGCCACCGCTACCGCGGCCTGCGCCCAGCTTAAGCAGCTGCCGCTCGGTGCCCAGCCGCATCACTTTCAGGTACACGACCCTCTGTGTCGAAATGGGCTACCCGTGTCGCTACGGCTGCGGGCGCCAGATGCAGCTGATACAGCGCATACATACATACGAGAACATACAGGAAAGGACTGCCAAATATGCCAATGTGGCAGCCGGCGCTCCCAAGAGACGTGACCCTGAAGTCGCACTGCACTCAGTGGTAGCCTCGGCGAAAGACGAGATCGACTGGAGAGGAAGTTTTGGCTCAAATAAGGGAATCGGTAAACGCCAAGGACGGATGGGTCAAAGCCGATAGGGTTCCTAAAGCCAAGGATAGGAAGGTGATCGTGGGGTGTGGCTCCGAAGAAGACAGGCAAAAAATAAATAAGCGACTCAAAAGGGCCGGTGATTGTCTTAACGTGGAAAGGATCCATAACATAACAAAGACCCCCTTCTGATATTCAGGGATGTTCTCCAGTGTAATAGTGATGACGACATCAAGAACGCCCTGAGGAATCAGAACACGAGTCTGTCCGAGGGCATTGGTAAAGAGAAAAGTCTGGAAATTAAATTCAGACGTTAAACTAGGAACCCCCACGCAAGCCAAGTGGTCATTAGAGATAGTGTAATTTTTATACAGGTGATAATCGTTTGTTTTCATATATTAAGGTAGCTCAGTTCGGTGCTTTCTCCATACAAACGTAGGAGGGAAAATACAACAATATTCGATATTGTACGCACAAAACTAAGAATTATATCGATTTATCTCGTCATTATCTAGGTTTATTGATATATAAAATATTGAAAAAAATATTGATTTAAAAGTTACGAGACTCAAAAGATTCCTATTTTAACGCTAAATTAATGACAACTTTGGGCGTAAATAAATAAAATTAGGGATATGAAAATTCTAAAACAATTTATCATTAGACGTTGTTTATTTATTAATTAGTTGAAATAACTTTACTTTGCAAACATAAATTCAGCAGTTTTTTCTCAAAAATACTTTTCCTAAACCCTTTTCGCGCTCTTGATTTCAGTGAAAATCATCGTGCCTCTCAACTTTCTCATACAATGTCAAGTGAAAAGCAAACATATTACCCACGTGCGCTGCCAATTTCGGTCGAGCGTCCTGCGTCACCTTAATGAGCAATATTGATCATAAAAAGTCTGCCATTCCTCGTACTTTCCATTAAAAATAGGTAATTGAATTACAGGTAACTTACTTCATTAATTGATTTCTCTCTTGTTAGCTGTGACAGCTGTGTTGTTGTTGTCCTTAAGATAACTTACAGTTACAGTTTTGTCCAGATCACTCGCAAATTATGTTTTTATGACCTTCCGTGAACTCTTTTCATAACTGTACTAATATTTCGAGGCGTGACTCAATATACGAACGCCTTAATCTCTCCTTTGGTGACTTTCTGAAGTTTTTATCGGAGCGCCTTAAGTTCTCTAATAACTCATTTTGATATGCAATTAACTTTTCCATTATTGAACGTGTATAGGTTATACGTAGTTAATCACTGTGTATAAACTCATCTCAAAAACGTAATATAATATTAATAAATATATAACCTTAACTTTATACGTAGTAAGCCTAAATCGTTCAATGAATAATATTTCGGGCATCTCGTCTATAGGTTCAAATCTTTGCGGGGCCCGGTATCTTTTATGGCGACTTAGCCACACACTTTCGTTATGTGCTGCCCACAATAAACGAAGTGTATGCATTCTTCTAATTGAGTACCTAATTAACACAAAACAACCGACTAAAAACAAACAACAAAATAATGCAAAAAGCCAATAATAATTACAAAAATTTTACGCGGAACCACTCAAAACAATCCACCAAAGAGTATTATGCAATCCACTCAATGACATTTCTTTCGTTTTCTACAGGGTCTTGGCGTTCGCTAGTGTTTCCATCAAAGCAATCGCTAACTATCGATGACGCTTGTCAAAAATGTCACCTTGGCTAGAACTTGTCGACACATCTCTAATGAATTAGTCTTTCGACAGTTGTCGATTCTTATGATGGGATCGATTAATTAACATTGTCTCGATTCGTTACTAATAGGGGTTAAAGTATGAAATTGCCGTTTTATTGTAATAGGTACTTCGAATTGACATAGAACCTTCATGGTTTGAGATTTTTGAGTGAAACTTTTTTCATACGGTACCTATGTATGTAGTTCTTCTTTTAAAAAATGTGCAACATTCGATTATCAACATTCAGTTGTTTTTTTATTCAGCTTAGACAATAAAGATGGATACTTCGAAAATTCGTGTGATTTTTAAATACGAGTTCCGACGCGGAACTAACGCGGCAGAAACAGCTCGCAATATTAATGTTGCGTTTGGAGAGGGGACTGCTAATGAAAGCACTGTGCGATTTTGGTTTAAACGCTTTCGTGATGGAAACTTCGATTTGAAGAACGAACCACGTGGAAGACCGCCCACACAGGTGAATAACAATGATTTGAAAGAGATGGTGGAAGCCAATCCGAGCCAACAAAAAGCAGGGAAAAATAAGAAAAAGAAAGATAGAATGAATAGCAAAACAGGAACAGAAAAATCATTAAAAGAAACTCAAAAAATTCGTAAAGTTGCTCCGAAAGGACTAAAAAAGACATCCTATTAAAAGAACAGCAGTAATGGACATACTAGATTTAGAGCTGACTGAACTTAGCTGTTCTTCCAGACGAGTGGGTCTCGGGATGAACGTGGACAAGACGAAAGTCATGTTTAATGGGTACGTCATCCCGAGATCCATCTCCGTCGAAAATGTCAGCATCGAAGTTGTTCAAGAATACAACTACCTAGGACAAGTAATACAACTTGGTAGGAACAACTTCGACAAGGAAGCTGACAGAAGAATACAGCTGGGTTGGGCAGCATTTGGTAAATTGCGTCAAGTCTTCAATTCGTCGATACCCCAAAGCCTAAAGACGAAAGTCTTTAATGAGTGTGTCCTACCTGTGATGACGTATGGCGCTGAAACGTGGACACTGACAGTTGGCCTTGTCCACAAGTTCAAAGTCGCTCAGCGGGCTATGTTGGGTATCTCTCTGAGGGACAAAATCCGTAACGAGGAAATCCGTAGGAGAACCAGAGTGACCGACATAGCCCAACGAATTAGCCAGCTGAAGTGGCAGTGGGCAGGCCACGTCTGCCGCAGAACAGATGGCCGATGGGGCAGACGTGTTCTGGAGTGGAGACTGCGTATCAGCAAGCGCAGTGTGGGATGACCTCCAACCCGCTGGACTGACGATCTTAAGAAGTTAGCGGGAAGTGGGTGGATGAGGAAGGCGGAGGATCGTGTGTGGTGGCGTGCTCTTGGGAAGGCCTATGTCCAGCAGTGTACGCAAACAGGCTGATTGATCGATTGATTGATTGTTCATTTTGTATACAGGATGGCTTCTAGACATCAGAGAAAAAGCGAAAGAAGTCTTTGTCTGTCCAGTCACGCGACAGTCACGCGTCGAGGCAGGTGAATCAAAGAGGTCAGTTGCTAAATCATTGGAGATGCATGAAGACTGACATTGCCACTTTGCGGAAGAGACTGAGGAGATCGTCTCTAGCTTCAAGCTTGGGCAGATACTCCTAAACCTTTTCCTGTGAAATGGATATAGAGCTGTGCAACTACATCAAAAAAATGGATAATATGTTCTAGGGATTAACTTAGCAAAAAATACGAGAAATTGCTTATAATTTTGCTGAAAGGAATGGATTAGAACATCGCTTCAACAAAGAAAAAATATGGCAGGTACGGAGTGGCTTCGGCTTTTTTTGAAACGGCACCCAGATTTGTCGTTACGTGCACCAACCTCGACCAGCGTTGCTCGTGCAATAGGCTTTAATAAGCCTTAATGCAATCGCTATTTTGAAAATCTGGCGAAGTTGTTAGACACGTACAAGTTCCCTCCACATGCAATTTATAACATGGACGAGACCGGAGTCTCCACAGTGCCAAAAAAAGCTCCGAAGGTGATATCTACTAAAGGGAAGCGTTGCCTCAACAAGATTTTCGTGAATGCGGTCAACGCTGCAGGGAATTTGATTCCACCAGCCTTCATATTTCCACGCAAACGTATGAAGACCGAGCTTTTGGATGGACCTCTATACTATAGAGTCTATAGGAATGGTGTCAGACTCGAGTTACATGAATAGTTCTTTATTTGTAGACTGGTTATCTCATTTTAACCACGCAAAGCCTAACAAAGACAATACAGTATTTTTAATACTAGATAATCACACGTCACACTGCTCCTTAAACGCGGTCCATTTCTTCCGAGAAAATCACATTCACGCCTTGACAATTCCACCTCACAGCAGTCACAAAACTCAGCCACTCGATCGCTGCATCTATAACTGCCTCAAGATAACCAATCCTGGTCGAGTAATAACCGTTTATCAAATTGCACAAATATACGGAGTTCACATACTAACACTCCATCCACATACTTCTGGAAAATTACAGCCCCTTGGCGTTGGTATTTATGGACCTTTCAAGAGCTACTATAATGCAGAAATAGACTCTTGGATGCTTAGAAATACTGGAAAGCCAGTTACAATTGGTGAGCGTTGGTGGAGATATTGGTGAGCTGATATGCAATGCGTTTTTTAAAGTAATGACTCCCGTAAATATAACAAAAGCATTCAAAGCATGCGGCATTTTCCCATTTGACAGAAATCTATTTCAAGATGAAGATTTTTTACCATCGTCGGTAACTAGGGTTGAGAAATTATAAAAATTACAGCTCCGAAACTCTAAGACAATGTTTTGCTTCCATAGAAAATAGAGAATTAACTCAAAGGAAAGCCAGTGTCAAGTATGGCATCCCACGCAGAACCATTATTAATCAGCTAAGAGTCCTACGAACTAAAATGCCATCTCGACCTCCAGGTCAACATTTTCAAGTGAAGTCTTCTTGTTTGTCGACTGCATTTTAAGGTTGAGCGAGTATGGCTTTCCTCTCACAATTTTCGATCTTCGCATCGTTATTAGAACATACTAGCGACCCGCCCCGGCTTCGCAATGGTGCAACGTAGATACTAATGTGGTGTCATTGAGGTGTCATTGCCTCGGAAACTCTCAAGTGAGAGGATTGTTTTTCGACCTAATTCACATTATTTCAATTTCTCTAGGGATCTCAAATTTTTTGAGATAACTATAGCTATAAACCTTCCTCTTGAATCACTCTATCTATTGGTGAAAACCGCATTACATTCCGTATTATTTTATATACTTCAAGTTGCGGCACATCTATACTCACCCCCTCCATGGCACAGTTGCGCTTGGAACTGAAGGTAGCACGCCAAGACGGGGCATTCAGCCAGGCGAGCGCGGCATAGCGTTATTCTTTTTCATAGCGTCTTCTTAAGGTTCGAGAAGGTATTCCGAAGGTAGTCCTTTCGACTTTCTCTGACTTAGCTCAGGGTAACGAGCCATAAATCCAGTAAACCACATATTGCCTGTTGATTCCGTATTTCCAGAAAACTTATTTTTATATCACATTACTTCGCCGATGGATAAGCCATTTCTTTGACATGTTTTTGACTCTTCATTCTTTCGGCATTGCCATTGTGGTTAGATGCTGTTTACAAATTCTTTATATTCTGCCCCTTGAGATTCCCAGAATAGTATTCATTGCTCTTTGACACACTTTAATTAATATGACGCGGCGTCTTCCACAAGTATTGTGCTTAGGTATAAAATAAGTAATAACATATAGTCTGGGTTTTTGTTTACTATCTTTTTATGAAGTTTGCGCAGTACAGTATTTTAATAAAAATGTATCTTGATTTTGTCTGAAGTTGAATAAAAATTGCGGTGAAATTTACTTTAGTCTTGAATCGTTAAGTCGTTACACTTGTATCCCTGTTTTATATTCCCATGTACAAATTGTGGTATAACTAGCAGGCCCTTAGGCATGTGTCTAAAACATAAAATATAGGTATTTAGGCCCTTTCTTCCATTCCTTCTAAAATGTATCTTTTGTCAGTTGTGGAGGTTTTTGTGGCGCTTATCCCACAGGGCGGGAATATAAAAAATTAAATCTATAAGCGTCTCCTTTTACATTATTTAATTAAAATAAAAAATTAACCAGGCACGTTAAGCCAAGAAGGATAGATACAGTGCGATGTATTCGGGGCCTTAAGCGACGCGTCGGGAGCATCATCTCTTCCTTGAGAAGGCAAACCGATTTGACCAATCACAAGCCAGATCACATGGCGACGCTGGTAGCGCATTTTGACACTGAGAGTCGTGTACCTAAAAGTGGTGCGGCAGGGCACCGAGTGGCAGCAGCTCACGCTGGTCGCAGGCTGCGGCGGGGCAGCGGCAGCGGTGACTCGCGCAGTTTCTTCTTCTTCAGACTTCGTGCGAGCTGCGCTGTAACAGCTGCATCTCGCGTCCGGAGCCGTGGCGGCACGGGTAGCGCAGAAGCGTGGCCACCTATCCAAACACTAAATATTGTCGGTGTGTCAGCACGGTGCGAAGTAGAGCCATTTGGATACTTCAAGTTGCGGCACATCCGTACTCACCCCTTCTATGGCACGGTTGCGTTTGGAACTGAAGGTAGCACGCCAAGACGGGGCATTCAGCCAGGCGAGCGCGGCATAGCGTTATTCTTTGTCATAGCGTCTTCTTAAGGTTCGAGAAGGTATTCCGTAAATTAGTGATATTTCGTTAACGTCTTTTTCTTTTTTATTTAGTTCTTCGAACGCTAGTGCTAAATTATCTTCAGTCTTCAGACTTGGATGCCAGTTTTATCCATATTGTAGATATCCTCGGGATGGTTAGCTAAATCATTTTCTTGATATATTTTTCAAAATCAAATCAATAAAATCATGTTCGTCCTTTCGATTCACTCCATACGCCCGAGCCAGAAACAATCCTTTCGATTTTCTCTGACTTAACTCAGGGTTACGAGCCATAGATCCAGTAAACCTAGATTCCTCCAGTCATCACCTAACTGTTTTCTTAAAATTTTTCTACGTCTTTCTTTTTGTTCATTAGTCAGCGGTTTGGTAACTGAATCAGTATCAGGAATTTCCAACGGAATACGCTTACCGTTTTCAAAAGTGAAATAGATGCTTCTTGTCCTGATTGAAATTTGAAATGTATGATGTCATATGATGACACTATAAACACTATAAACATATGATGTCACTATACAATTCAAAGCATTCTGTATTCCCTGTTTGAATATTTTTATTATATTTCGTTTCAAAGATTGTAACCTGTTTATTTTCTTACGAACGAAGTTCCATACTTTTTTACACTATTCACTTACTTCTGTTTGTGGTAGTGGAGATTCTATCTCCAATAATTGAGATCCTAACAATGAGATGCTCTGTTCTTCAGGAGCTTGCTCTACTCCTTGGCTTGTGCTTGCAGTTGGCTGAAGATGTTATACAATAATTAAGTATATACATATACGTATAGTTTAAAGCTTACGAAATTAAAAGTCACGTAATAAAATGAAACCTACTTCAAATGGGTTAATTTCTAAATGCCTGGTGTAAGGAGGTGTCAATTAAACACGAGCATCAGGCATGCACTAATTTATTCTTTACTTTGACAACCCATCTGTCATATTTATTCCTAACCTACCCTCACATCTTCCCCCTTTTAAAACAAAACATAAAATTTTTAAAAATCAATATTACTTATTATCCTTCCTTTTTAAACAAAAAAAACAAAATACAAACACTCACCATTCATTTTGACAATAATAATTCATGCGATAAAATTTTGAAGTATACAATAATTTCTGTTAACTATTAAAACTAGCATAATAAAATCAACATAATACCATATAAGGATATAAAAAAAACTTTATACGATTATAATATTATGTTACATTAATTTAAAAATGAAACTTGCTATTATTATTCTATACAATTCCAAACGGCATTACTTAATACTGTCATTCTGTATAAAAATTACATTACACAAACGAAAATCTTACATACCTACATTTCTGAGCTCATCTTTTATTTTCTTCAGCGCATACTGAAGTTGAGTAGGCTCGCTTGTGAAGTTAAGTGCACTTTTCCCTGTGGTAATGTAAGTGAGAAATTCTTGAGTAAAATTGCGTTTCCTGAATCCTGTAAACGATGGTCTTCCAATCAACATAGGATCGACATTTCCCAGAGATTTAGTCATCAGCGCCTGTGCCATTTTTGAAACATATGTGAATGTGATAGGTGTGAAAGTCACTTTGTCTTTTTCTGCCCTCCTTTGAAAAACAGCATTAACCTCTTTTCTCGTGTGCCACTTTGCCTTGCTAGTAATTTTTTCAAGGACATTGAGATTCTCGAGGTAGGTCCCAAACATGGAATGGAAGACCACTTCCGATGTCTTGAGCATGTCTGACCCACTCCTCATTTTGAACTTCAGACAACGTGTAATTACGAAGTCAGTGTAAAACTTAAGCATGGGTGCACCTGAAAAACTCCATTGCAGACTCCCCTTATGACGCCAAAGCAGATAGAATAATAAAAGAGGGAAATATATTTTCTGTGTGGAGCGGGCTGTTGTAAGAAGTAGAATGTCACCAAGCTCTTTCATTACTCCTGAAACATTCCCGGGGTGATTGGCCTCTTTAAGTGATGTAATTATTTCTGGAGCCATCGGGAGCATTTGCAGGCTGTTGTTCATAGCGGACTTCAACTTGTCAAAAAATTTGTCCTCCATTATCAACAAAATTGCTTGAGTGAGTGGCCCTAGACTACGCAAAACACCCGTCCTTCTTTCTGGCGCCAATGTTATGCCTTGAAGGAGAGCAATGTGCTGATTGGTTAACCCATACTGAGATATATTTTGTGTGTTCTCTTGTTGTTTATTTGTTGGCACTATTTTCCCATCACGAGATCTTTTTATTCCACGTTTTGCCACTGATTCCCTAACTCTAAATCTGGTTACCCCAGTCCTAACTTCATCATAAAAAGATCTAAAAAGTGTTATAAGCTCCACTATCGGAGTGCAAATGAGGAAATTAATTTCTATCTTTTTAGTCTTTATTTTCTCTACTACCGACTTGACAGTAATTTCTACTTGGTCAATTTTAGCTGTATATCCCAAAAATCTCAAATGTCCTGGTTTACCATTCTCCTCTTTTCTTAAGCAAGTATAAACCGTCATGAGGAATCCAGCTATTTCATCAGACAAGTCTATATCAACTATCATTGCCTTGAGTTTAGCCTCTATTTCAGCATATAAGTTTTGTCCTTGTAAGTTACATATAAAAATATTTTTCCCAGGACGTCTATACTTGCACCGGAATAACCACTTAACTTTGTTTTTGTCTGCAGTAAACAATCCTGAGCTATATTTAACTTTTTAAAATAGTGTAACAGCAAAACATTTACGTCAGCACCTGTATCTAATTTAAATTTAATCCAAGTTCCACATATTTTTAAGCTAAGATTCCAGTCACTACTATTACTTAATGAATAAATTACCTGTTCGTCAGATTCCTCGATGTAATTTACGCCACAAACGCGGGCAAAATGATTCATCCCTGAACATCGCATACACCTTTGACCATACGCCGGACACTCAAACCTTTTATGCACAATTCCACAATAATTACACATTTTACTCGAACCCGGAACCGAACGCCGCTGATTTACGTTAGATCCCCCCGCCGCCGCCGCCAGGGAGCGCCCGCGCGGTGCAAGCGCACGCGGAGCGCGCGTCTCCGTCGCCCACTGGCCCCGCCCCGCGCTCGGCCGATCCATCGTCACATCGCGCGTGTTCCGTACAGTTAGTATAAGATTTCATAGTTTTAAAAATACCAAAGTCGAAATCGACTGTTTCCATACATCTACAGGCAGCGACACAGCGGAAATATTGCGAACTAAAGATGATCGAGTGTTTGCGAGTATAGCTTTCAACTTTACGATACCAATTACCACATAACTACGTCACCATCGAGAATGGTTTGCGTTTACCTACACCAATACCAATATCGAGTAATTTGGCAGTACGAGTCCTAAGTTTGACGTCCTAAAACTAGTAAATGACGTCATTTTCGCTTATGGATACGAGTCGATAGTCGAATTGTAACTCACCAAAAAATACTCGGTGAGAGAAGCGTGAAAGCTTATTGATAATTAAACAAAATGATGAAATTTAATAAGTGAAGTGCCTTAATTTGCCCACGGAGGCAAGGAGAATGTTTGGGAAGGTAGTCAAAGCTAACCGTCGTGATTGTGTAACTTAAATTTGGTTCAGCGGCGTAATTTGTGATGTGCGCAGTGTATCGGTCAAAGAAACAGGTTCTCACATAGCCCAAACCCTCCAGCAAGTTGAAGTGACAGTGAACAATCCATGCATGTCGTACTGGGTTGAGCATCCGTCAAAGAAACAGGTTCTCACATAGCCCAAACCCCCCCGTAAGTTGAAGTGGCAGTGAACAATCCTTGCCTGTCGTACTGGGTTGAGCATCCGTCAAAGAAACAGGTTCTCACATAGTCGAAACCCCCCAGCAAGTTGAAGTGGCAGTGAACAATCCATGCCTGTCGTACTGGGTTGAGCATCCGTCAAAGAAACAGGTTCTCACATAGTCGAAACCCCCCAACAAGTTGAAGTGGCAGTGAACAATCCATGCCTGTCGTACTGGGTTGAGCATCCGTCAAAGAAACAGGTTCTCAAATAGTCGAAACCCCCCAACAAGTTGAAGTGGCAGTGAACAATCCATGCCTGTCGTACTGGGTTGAGCATCCGTCAAAGAAACAGGTTCTCACATAGTCGAAACCCCCCAGCAAGTTGAAGTGGCAGTGAACAATCCATGCCTGTCGTACTTGGTTGAGCATCCGTCAAAGAAACAGGTTCTCACATAGTCGAAACCACCCAGCAAGTTGAAGTGGCAGTGAACAATCCATGCCTGTCGTACTTGGTTGAGCATCCGTCAAAAAAACAGGTTCTCACATAGTCGAAACCACCCAGCAAGTTGAAGTGGCAGTGAACAATCCATGCCTGCGTTCCTACTGAGTTGAGATTTGGTACCACAGCATACCTACAAGTACCTAGTGGGGTACCGACCGATGGACCGTTCATATTATAGAGTAGGTACCTAACGTGAAGTGGCTGAATGAGGATGCCTCAAGACTGGATGTAGAAGACAGACATCCACAGGCTAAAATGATAGATAATGATAATAGTGCATCTCGGATGAATCATTTTGTGCAGCGATGACTGGATGTAGAAGACAGACATCCATAGGCTAAAATGATAGATAATGATAATAGTGCATCTCGGATGAATCATTTTGTGCAGCGATGACTGGATGTAGAAGACAGACATCCACAGGCTAAAATGATAGATAATGATAATAGTGCATCTCGGATGAATCATTTTGTGCAGCGATGATTGGATGTAGAAGACAGACATCCACAGGCTAAAATGATAGATAATGATAATAGTGCATCTCGGATGAATCATTTTGTGCAGCGATAGCCATCCATACATATAGCTCGCAGAATGCATTTACTTGTAGCGTTGTAAGATCGATCACAAAGAGTATGTCACACCTTGATCATTGAGGCAAAGGTAAGATATGCACAATTTATTACCTACCTATACCTAGGTACCTAATACCTACATAATATTATTCTAAGCCTTATGGGTAGGTACATCAAACGTGTGGCTCAAATTTCCTACTAAGTAGGTGCCTACTTACATTAATTTATGATTCAATTATACATATAAGTTGGTACCTACATCTGATAAAATCAACCCATTTTTTCACCAGAATAGAAACCTAGGTAGGTACCTACCTACCAGGTATATTAAGAAACATACATACAATAACAGAAAATACCTACCTACTACCTACCATTACTTGCATCCATTCACAAACAAGAAAGTAGGTACTTAATTTATCTATATATAAAAAAGGAAAAGCTGACTGACTGATCTATCTAATTGAAATTTGTGTAGTCCTCGCGGACAAAATCGCGGGCACAATCTAGTATAGAAGGGTATAAGTTAGTAAAATTTTGTATGAAATGGACCTACCTACCAAATTTAGCTAGCTTATTATATTAAGTATTTTTCTAAAATAAATTATTATTTTCAGGTCGCAGATCATCTATGGTACCTAACCTATACTTACCAGATTATGTTGCCTATCTTCCAGCTACCTAAGCTAGGGCCACTAGAACCTAACTTAATTCAAGAGTCAAGACTGCAACTAACCTGGGGGTCATCAGACTTGTAGAATACCTATATAATTTGAACTGTTTATGATGTACCTACTTAAATACACCTTATGAATTTTACAGCTGATGTAAAATACTTATACGCATACCTACCTACTTATAGTATCTAATTTAAATTTAAACAAAAGAATTTAATTTGTTTTATTTCATCCTAAAAAAAGTAAGTTTTCAGATGATACTAATAATAGTTAAAAAGTATCCTGGAATTTGCCTGCCTGGATATTTCCGGGAATCTATGATCAAAACTAAATTAAAATGACAGGTTTATGTGTATTGCTGTTCCTTTCATAAGCTCCCTGCACTGCAGAAAAGGATAGCAATACATTTAGACCTCGTCTAACAGAATTAGCCACACTGTCCCCAACTGTTTGTGCACCAAGTCTCATCAAAATCGGTTCAACACTTCAAAGATTAGCTCACAATTTTTTTAATTATGAGCTTATTGAGAACGTAACAGGCAATTTTCAATTTTGTTTATTTGTATGAACATTTTGAAACGTGCAGCCTTGATGGGGGTAGCTGAGGTAAAAGGGAGGGGAGGGAAATCATTCCCTTGGAAGGAGTGATTTTCCGCCGGGGATGTATACTTTTTTAAATGATTTTTAATTTTGATAAAATTGTCATTGACTTAAAACAGCCTCGGTAGGGGGCGGCGGGGTAAGTCAACCCCTTCACTCCTTCAGCCAGAGACTCACTCACGTTTTGTATGGATGAATCCAGAGACTCCGGAACGTCCCTATCTCCTCTTCTTTTCTCCATCAAGGCGGCAAGTCTCAAAAGCTAGCCCGTTGTATGTAGGTATGAATTAAAATGCCTATAAAAGAATCTTATGGCATGACTAGCTATAAAAACACTATGTTCATAATAGAAAAGCAGAGACAAAAAACATTTTATTTACTATTAAATTTTTATATTGTTATAAAACTGTAGTTTGTTGCGCAGTGTTACTGCACTTAGATGACTTATGAGGATTCTGTAGAGTGTAGTCTTGATGCAGCAAAATCAACTTGCATTCTTCTAACAAAGTGGATTAGGCAGGTGGTGTGGTCATTCACAGGCTGTTAACATAACGTAACTAACTGGTCCACAGTTATCACTGAAAAAATAGAAATTATTGATCTTTAATTTTTTAAATTGCTAATTAGACAAGAACTATTCTTCTTATTTTACTATCTATCTTAATGAGGTCTAAGTTTTATTTATAATATTAATTAATAAGTAGATGATGCCCGTGACTTTATCCGCGCTGATTTAAAGGGTAAAAGTAGCCTATCTCCTTCTCCAGCATGTAACAAAGCTCCACACTAAATAATTTATGCTCGCAACTTCATTTATCTTGTGGGAATTGTTCGATTTTCAGAGCCTAGTTTATTTAAAAATAGGCTATATCCATCCCCAGGATGAAAGATCTTTGTACCTTTTGTCAAAATTGGTTGAACGGATGAGCTGTAAAAAGCCAGCAGATAGATAGACAGATAACCTTTATACATACACTAAAATACAGCTCAAACTCAAGGTCCCGAACTTAATTACATGTCTTAAACAAAGAAAACTGAATTGATTATTAAAGAGTTGCCTTTCTGTAATAGATTACCTAGATGTTTTATTGCAACTTTAACTTCAGTGTACCACAAGATTATGTCTAAAATGTGTTGTCATTTATCAAGCGGTCAGTAGTCAAAACTGTTCTAACAAATATAATTATTAATGATGGCTCAGCCCTTTCTGAACTCATTTAATGCTAGGTACCTAGTAGACAGTAATTATTTAAGTAGGTAGGTACATATGAAGTTATGTTATGATTTAACTATACTCTTCAAACCTGGCCACTTGTCTATGTGTCAGAATTCAGATCAAGAGATTTGTATTACCTAGTAATTAGTACATTATGTGAGCGTGATCCGAAGAGAGAGAGTAAACTTACTTAAGGTCGTCAGTCCAGCGGGTTGGAGGTCGTCCCACACTGCGCTTGCTGATACGCGGTCTCCACTTCAGAACACGTCTGCCCCATCGGTTCTGCGGCAGACGTGGCCTGCCCACTGCCAGTACAGATTTCTAATTCGTTGGGCTATGTCAGTCACTCTGGTCATCCAACGGATTTCGTTGTTACGGATTTTGTCCCTCAGAGTTACCCAACATAGCCCGCTAAGCGACTTTGAACTTGTGGACAAGGCCAACTGTCAGTGTCCACGTTTCAGCACCATACGTCATCACAGGTGGGACACATTCATTAAAGACTTTCGACTTTAGGCTTTGGGGTATCGACGAATTGAAGACTTGACGCAATTTTCCAAATGCTGCCCAGCCCAGCTTATTTTTCTGTCAGCTTCCTTGTCGAAGTTGTTTCTACAAAGTTGTATTACGTACAATAATATATACCTAATAATCAGTAAAACTTCAGTTTTCTAGTTAAAACTAAAGCGATTGTTCCGTTTGTTTCAGTCTCAACTCTCAGTTTCAGTTATGATAAAAGGTTATGTTGGTTTCGTTGGTTTGTTTTGATTTATTTTTTTACTGACAATGACAGAGTAACAGACTAGAAAGCGGTAACTTTTTTTTTAATCTGATGAAAATTTGGCTCTGGACACAAGTTTCTTGAGGTTTTTAGTGATCTTAGACAAATTACCATAGACACACACACCATAGACTAAGTGGTGGACTGTCACTTGTTTGTCATTGTCACGCTGTCAATCTGTCATTGTCAATCTGTCAAAAACGTCAATAAACGAAATAATAAATGCCAAACTCAACAAAATGGCAGCGTATATCTGTCCCCCTTTTTTTGCGAACGTGTAAGAGAGACAAATTGTGGCGAGAGTTGGACCATCACGTTTACTATTTCTTTTACTCGATGAGTCCAATACTGACTGTTATGGCCAACTCATACTGCCGGACAATACGTAAACATTGACCGTGAGGAGTAAACGAAACGATAAACGATAAATGCATTGTTCAATCTTGTACTAACTGTACCGAGCTCGCCCTCGCGATGACGTCATCTTCGACTTCACAAAATATGAAACATCTTTCTGTGATCGATCCACTTGATGAACGTTATATTGTGTATCTTCTCTTTCTGGCTTGATTTTTTCCGAGTACGTCCGTGATGCGACAGCTGCACGAAAAATATCCATAGCCTTTTTTAACGATAAATCATCCTCTCTTAGCAAGCGTTCTCGAATCGCCGAACTCAAAATGCCATATACTAATCTGTCCTTAATGAGTTCATCGTGTAAATCACGAAATTCACACGTCTGGGCTAATTTGCCTAGCTCAAAAACGTACTGTTCAATGGATTCATTCTCTTGTTGATTACGCATAAAAAACTTGTGACGCTCGACCGTAACATTCCGTTTTGTTTGAAATTGTTCATCTAACGTTTTCCAAACGTGTTCAACAGTCGTACATTTATCTGGCGAACGATCCAAAATATCTCGACACTGCTCACCCACCACATGCAACAGAATATTCACTTGAATTTCCACTGGCTTCTTGGTTATCTCGCACGCTTTACTGTATATCTCGTAGCTTCGCTTCCATTTTATCCACTTCTCATTGAGGCTCCATGCATCTAATGCATTTGTAACCGACACACCACCATGTACGCGGCGCCACTAGTACTTAAAAAAAAAAAAAAATTAAGTTGGCAACACTCGCGATCATTACGTGGAAGTAAGCGAAGTAGCAATGTCGGCCCTGTTTTTTGTAATAATATAAATTTAAAAGAGTGAGTGATTTTCATTTTTAAAAAACGCCCAAACCACGCCTTGGACCTCTCCGCTGGCACATCCGCTACAAAGTCTGGTCTTCGAACCTGGATGCCGTAAGTGAGAACCAAGTAAGTGGAGACACGTGGTTTTACGTTTTACTTTGTGTTCACCACCCCACTGCGACGCATTATGCCACAAACACGCCGCATGTTGAGGATGGAACAAGTAAACGCTCAAGATGTTAAATCGGAACAAGGGGTGGCAAAAACTCCAGCAGTGGAGCTGCCGCCACGCTGTGAAACAGACATTGCCAACATGGCGCGGGCGGCGCGAACGAGCACTTCATCAGCGGCCCGCAGAGCACAGCTCGAATACGAGGCTGCAAAAAAGAAGGCCGCCATCGAGAAGGAATTAATTGATAAAAAACTGGCGGCAGATATTGCTGCACTTTCGCAATATTCTGGAAGCGTACGATCACGCTCGCGTTCACAGAACGAACGAGAGGTTGGAGAATGGCTCGATCGAAACGATGCGCAGGCGCCGCCATCAGTCAGTGCACCTCATAACGAGAGAAACGACGTGCATGACATCGCGCGCGAATTAAAAAATATGCTATCGGAAACAAAGCAGGATAGCAATAAACCGTTGCTGACGAGGCTCGCCATAGGAAAGGATTTGCCTATCTACTCGGGGGATCCAGTGGAATGGCTTCACTTTAAGGAAGCATATCAGGAATCAACGCGTCTCTGTAACTATAGTGACAGTGAAAACTTATGGCGGCTACGCAAGTGTTTACGAGGCGAAGCCAAGGATACCGTGTCGTCGCTGCTCATAGGGAGTACATCGCCATTTGAAGTATTGGAAGCACTGGAACTTCGATACGGAAGGCCAGAAGTGATAATACTTAACCTAAATAAGCAAATAAAAAGAATTGCTACGCTGCCGGTAAACTACCACACGGAAATAGTAAGTTTTTCCATAAAAATAAGAAACTATGTTGCAGCTGTAAAAGCCTTGAAAGAAATAGATTATCTACGAAGCCCGGATTTATTAAATACGATTTTAACTAAGTGCCCAAGCGCACTCATAACAAAGTGGACCGATTACCTATTTATTTATAGCGATAATTTGCAAAAGGCGAAATTAGAATTATTTTCCGAATTCCTACACGATGAAGCAGTGAAGATTGCAGCCGCAGGCGTAAGCTACATCAGTAGTCAGCATACGGAGCCAGCAAGAAAGAAAGAAGGAGTACGCAGCATACATACAATTCAAGAGGAAGACCGCTGTACATTTTGCCGTGGTAGTGCTAAGCACACATTGCCGGAGTGCAGTCGCTTCAAGCGCGCCTTACGTCGCGACAGATGGAGGTTTGTGAAAGACAAACGTGTGTGCTACCGCTGCTTAGTTGACAGCTGCGACCATAGGGATTCGTGCCAGGCCAAGCTGTGTGACGTCGATGGGTGTGGACTCCCGCACCACAGAATGCTCCACTGAAAGAAGAAGACGCCAGAAGTCGCTAGTGTAGTGAAAGGTGAAAGTGAAAAATCGGTTAAAAATAATGGGCAATCGAGTGATAGTGAAGTAAACGCGCAAAGTGAAACGGTCGCGATGATAGATAATCCCTCGTGCGTCTTACTTAAGGTAGTACCTATAGACATTCATGGACCTTTAGGTATAGTGAGTACATATGCCATGCTTGATGACGGGGCGACGATATCCCTCATGTTATCGTCACTAGCGGATGCCGTCGGCATCTCAGGGCGCACAGCAACAATGCGATTGCGCGGCGCATTTGATTCTGAACTTACCTGTAATTGTGAAATTGTTAACTGTACTATTTCCAATAAAAATAAAGTAAAATTTAACTTGAGAGCCAGAAAAATTGCTGAATTAGCCTTACCGTTACAAAAATTGTCAATTATAGATAAACAGAAATATAGTCATTTAAGTAATATTGAAAACTTATATTGTTGTAAAAATGTTAGGCCTACTGTATTAATAGGGCAAGATAATTATCATCTAATTGCACCAAAAAAATCTGTTTTAGGTAATAAGAACCAACCTTGTGCTACTTTAACTGCGTTAGGGTGGTGTGTTCATGGTGTTGTGTCTACGCATCCTTCTGTTCCTAGGTCTAGCATTTCAATAGAAGAAGATGTCCTGGTCACTACGCCTACCCCCTACGAGGTAGACCCTGACGCGGAGCTCAGCGATTTGGTACGTTACTCATTCAGTTTTGAAGCAATAGGTGTCCATAATAAGCCTAGACAGAACGCAGAAGAGGTTCGCGCTGTGGCCATATTAGAAGGGACCACGCGACTGGTCGACGGCCGCTGGGAGGTGGGCTTGCCGTGGAAAGATGACGAGTCTATGCCAAATTCGTACCCCACCGCCTACAGAAGACTGAAGTCAGTCGAGAAGAAGATCTACGCTGACAAGGAGTATGGCGATCGATATCGCGAACGTATAAACCATTTATTTATAAATAATTATGCCCGACAGGTTGATGACCCTGAACCTGGAAATCGAACCTGGTACTTACCGCACTTTGGAGTGGACAACCCTAATAAAAAGAAGTTGCGAGTGGTTTTCGACGCAGCCGCGCCCTCTGAAGGCAAGAACCTCAATTCTTATTTGCTACAAGGACCGGACTTGCTGGAATCTTTATTAGGTATTATGTTCAAGTTTCGGGAAGGACCTATTGCACTCATGGGTGACATAAAAGATATGTTTCTTTGTATAAAAATAAGAAAAGAAGACCAAAAGGCCCTACGGTTCCTGTGGAGAGACGACGCGTCGCAACCTATAAAGGTATATGCTATGACTTCTCTAATTTTTGGCGCTAATTGCTCCCCCTTTATAGCGCAATATATAAAAAATAAGAACGCACAACGATTCATAGAAGAGATGCCAGAAGCTGTAAACGCCGTCATCTCATCGCACTATATGGATGACTACATCGATTCCGTAAACGATGTAACCACGGCGAAACGAATGATAAAAGACATCTCGGCCATCCACCTGCGCGGCGGTTTTGAGATACGAAACTGGGTAAGCAACGCTCCGCAGGTGCTGGCAGAGATGCCGAACGAAGTCAAGGCGGTACAGTTCAACGTTAACAATAATCAGCCAGAGAGAACGCTCGGATTATTATGGTTTCCGCCCGAGGACACGCTGTCGATCGACTTGACGTTGAAACGTATTCCGAGTGATATTTTAAATCACGAAAGAAAACCCACTAAACGTGAGATGTTAAGGATTATTATGTCTATTTTAGACATTTATGGCTTTCTCAGTCCGATTACCATAAAAGCTAAAATATTAATGCGAGAAACCTGGAAAAATAATATAAAATGGGACCAGGAGTTAAGTGAGGATTTATACAACTCATTTCGTGCATGGATTACGCAAATGAACGAAGTAAGTAACTTGAAGATACCTAGATGGTACTTTGACAAGACCGCATGTAGTACGTGTGACGGATTAAATGAGAGCGAGACAGCAACACTGGAGCTGCACTTGTTTTGCGATGCATCGCAAGTCGCATACTGCGCCGTCGCATATTGGAGGCGTACAGATCGCGGCGGACGAGTTATAATCGCGCTCATCGCTAGTAAGTGCAGAGTAGCACCGATAAGAAAACCGGTTTCAGTGCCACGACTCGAACTCCAGGCCGCTACCTTAGCTTGTCGCTTGGCTAATACAATTAAGAATGAACATCGTATAAAACCTACCGCAACGTATTATTGGACAGACTCAATGACTGTATTACATTGGATTAAAAACGATTGTCGTAATTATAAGGTGTTCGTAGCTAACAGACTCGGCGAGATTGACGAACTGAGTAGTAAAAACGAGTGGAATTATATTTCTACACACATAAATATCGCCGATGTAGCTACGAAGAGCTGTAACTATAAACTCGACGAGAACTGTGAGTGGTTCCGTGGACCTAAATTTCTTTACGAAGACTCCGCCAACTGGATTACCGAACCTGAAAAAGAAAAGAAAATTAAATTAAATGACGAGGATTTAGAAATGGTTAATTTAATTTCTAATAAAAATGAAAATGAATTATTATTACCTGTACCGGATTCTAATAGATTTTCCTCCTGGCTACGGCTCGTGAGAAGTACAGCAAGAGTTATACAATTCATAGAAAAATGTAGGAAAAGGCCGGTGGACTTAAACGCTGGGATGCTGGAAAAAGCTGAACTGATTTTGATTAAATTCTCACAAATGCAATCTTTTTCGATTGAACTAAAAATGCTCCAATCGAAAAAGGCTATACCTCGAGATAGTCGCCTACGGGCACTAACACCAGTCATCGATGAACACGGATTGCTGCGCGTTGGAGGAAGAATCGACGCGGCTAAGGACGTCAGCGCAGACCTGAAACGGCCAGTAATACTCGACGGACGTCACCCTACCAGCAAGCTAATTGTAAAATCTTACCATGAAGCTGCCGCACATGGAAGTACTGAAATGATTGTTAATGAACTTCGGCAAAAATATTGGATAATTAACATGAGACCTACCGTTCGAAGCGTAGCTGCTAAATGTCTGCACTGTCGCATACGCAGAGCTTCGCCACAACCACCACGCTTAGGAAACCTGCCAGAGGCAAGAGTGGACCACCATTTTCGCCCGTTCACCAACTGCGGAGTTGATCTTTTCGGACCAATGGCAGTTGCTATAGGCCGCCGCAGGGAAAAACGATATGGAGTTTTGTTTACTTGCTTAACGGTTCGCGCCATACACATTGAAGTCGTACACTCTCTTACAACTGATTCGATGATCATGGCTCTCAGAAGAATGGCAGCGAAGCGTTCGTGGCCAAAAAAGATTTTTTCTGATAATGGGACGAATCTGAAAGGAACCGAAGCAGAATTAAGGAAATCATATTTGGAAATTGTTAATGACAAAGGTCTTCATGAGCAACTAGCAAATAGACTGGTTGAGTGGAGCTTTATAGTGCCTGGGACCCCTCACATGGCCGGAGCATGGGAGCGACTTATTCGGAGTGTAAAAACAGCCTTGAAGGTCATTCTTAAGGAGAGAGCTCCGCAGGAAGAAACTCTGCTTACCTTATTGGCTGAAATCGAAAATATGATAAATAGTCGCCCGCTGACTCATGTTTCCGTAGACCACCGGGATCCGGAAGCGCTTACTCCCAACCATTTTTTACTGGGCTCATCTTCAAACTTACCTCGGCTTGGATCATTTAACAATGATGAGTTTTATCTTAGGAAGCAATGGCGCATAGCTCAGAGACTGGCTGATCTATTTTGGGCCAGATGGGTTAAGGAAGTTTTGCCAGTTCTTCTTCCTAGGAAGAAATGGCAAGACGAAGCACCAACCCTCAAAAAGGGTGACGTGGTGTTGATCGCAGACCCACAAGCACCACGAGGCACGTGGCCGAAGGGAGTTATCGCGAAAACTATCCTGGCAAAGATGGCAGAATTAGGGTGGTGGACGTAAGGACCAAATCGGGTATCTTCCGGAGACCGGTAATTAAAATTTTACCCCTTCCTACCGATGATGAGTGTCACGGTCGTGACACTGGGCGGGAGGATGTAACCGACACACCACCATGTACGCGGCGCCACTAGTACTTAAAAAAAAAAAAAATTAAGTTGGCAACACTCGCGATCATTACGTGGAAGTAAGCGAAGTAGCAATGTCGGCCCTGTTTTTTGTAATAATATAAATTTAAAAGAGTGAGTGATTTTCATTTTTAAAAAACGCCCAAACCACGCCTAGGACCTCTCCGCTGGCACATCCGCTACAGCATTTTTATCGAAGCAAAACGCAGACGGCGGTGATAATACACTTTCCATATTTAAACTACAATACACTTTTTCATTTAACGGCTGCGCCATGTAAGGAGGTGTCAATTAAACACGAGCATCAGGCATGCACTAATTTATTCTTTACTTTGACAACCCATCTGTCATATTTATTCCTAACCTACCCTCACACCTGGCACCCGTAGCAAAGCTTTCTCCACCCATAAGCGATATTTTTTTTTCTTCGACGTCATTCAACTCCAGCACCTCCGCCCCACCACGTCTTATTTCGGGCACGATAACGAAGTGCGCTTTTTTTTACCGCGCTCTTTTTTTCTGCCCAATACTAAAACAATTTTAATTATATACTATATACTAAAACAATTTTCTGTGAGTATAAGTTATATGTACATTCCTGAATATGCAAGAGTTTAGAGTATGTAGACAACACCTTGAGAGTAATGCTTGGGATGAGCTACCTCAAAACTGCAACGCTACACATGAATTCAATGCGCAACAGTTTAGTGATGTCTGGGACATGTTGAGAATGACTTTGCAACGTCGATCTAGATTAGATTTTAACGTGAGAGGTGCTATGAACAATGAGGAAATGCATTTTTGGACTGGTCGCAATTGCGACCAGTTTGATGCAATATTACAGCAAACAGCCTCACTAAGGCAGCGATGCAAGGAACCCAGAACTGCGTTAGAACTTAGAGCTCAGCGAGATGATGCTGCTATATTTGGGGATTATACAGTGTGTCCGGACATGAACTAGCGATATTTTAAACACTTATATAACAACTATTTTTAAGTACAAATACACTCTAAACTTGGGCTCAATCCACTTCCTATCTGTGTGGCAGCCATTTTGATTTTTTGTTGAAATATTCTCTATAAAAAATCATATCTCTCAAAGTATTGGTCTTACTGAAATAAAAATTATTCTAAGGGCAACAATACTGTCCTATCGTCTACATTACAAAACAAAGTGTTCACATTTTCATAACTTTTCAGAAAAATAAGAAACTCGAAAAAATAATCGCAAAATTATGCAAATTCACAAATTATTGTAAATCACTGCAAAAACACTGCCGACAACCCTTTCTATTTTTTTACTACATCGAGAGATTTTGAGCTAAGCTACAATACAACATTTAATTTACAGCTGTATGTCTAATATTAGGGGTTAAAGTATGAAATTGCCGATTTGTACTGAAAAATAAAAATTCGGCTTTTTTTAAATTTCACATATTTATTTAATCAAAATAATTACCATTATTATCTATACATTGCTGCCATCTAATAGGAAGCTCATTTATGCCTTTGCGATAGAACTCTGGTGATCTAGATTCGACAAACTGTGTGAAAGCATTTTGCACTGCCTCCTGAGAAGAAAACTTTTTATCACGCAGAAAATTGTCCAAATCACGAAAAAAATGGTAGTCCGTTAGAGCAAGGTCTGGCGAATACGGAGGGTGACGAATGGTTTCTAATTGCAGTTCCTGTAGAGTTAAAACGGTTTCTCGTGCTGTATGACGTCTCGCGTTATCATGGAGCAATAATGGTGAAGATCGATTCATAAGTCGGGGCTGTTTCACTGCTAGTTTCGCTATCATTGTTCGGAGTTCGGCGCAGTAGACATCTGCCGTTATTGCTTGACCAGATCGGAGAAAGCTATAGTGATACACCACGCTGAGACCACCAAACAGTTACCATTACCTTTTTATTGGTAAGCTTTGCTTTAGGACACTGTTGCGGCGTTTGACCTGGGGTCAGCCATTGCATTTTCCGCTTACGATTATCGTAAAGAACCCATTTTTCATCACATGTCACAATTCGATCCAATATTCCTTCATTTCTGTATCGATTCAACAAGGCAACGCGAGTTTCAACACGCGTTTCTTTCTGCAGATCAGTCAAATCAGGAGGCACTCATTTTCATATTTATTTATTTATTTTATTGATTTGACGCAAATAAGTCAATATTGTTGGTAAGGTAACGTTAAACCATGCCGCTAATTCCTGGGTAGTTTGGCTCGGATCGGCTTCCACCATCTCTATCAAATCATTGTTATTCACCTGTGTGGGCGGTCTTCCACGTGGTTCGTTCTTCAAATCGAAGTTTCCATCACGAAAGCGTTTAAACCAAAATAGCACAGTGCGTTCATTAGCAGTCCCCTCTCCAAACGCAACATTAATATTGCGAGCTGTTTCTCCGCGTTAGTTCCGCGTCGGAACTCGTACTCAAAAATCACACGAATTTTCGAAGTATCCATCTTTATTGTCTAAGCTGAATAAAAAAAACAACTGAAAGTTGATAATCGAATGTTGCACATTTTTTAAAAGAAGAACTACATAGGTACCGTATGAAAAAGTTTTACTCAAAAATCTCAAACCATGAAGGTTCTATGTCAATTCGAAGTACCTATTACAATAAAACGGCAATTTCTTACTTTAACCCCTATTATTATGTCTTATACAGATATATGCCGAACGCAAAGCTCATAAGTAAACATGTCATGCTTTTCCTTGTCTACAGGTTTGGTCAACACATCAGCAATAATTTTTTTCTGTACACAAATATTAGTCACAAAGTTGCTATTTACAAGGTCCTTTACATAGTGATAGCGAGCGTCCATGTGTTTAGTGCGCTTGTGACAATTTTCTTTACAGTCTAATAATCTGTGCGCACTTCGATTGTCGTTATACACAGTTATACTGTTCAATTTTAAGTTGGTACAGAACTCTACCAAAAAATTTGTCACAAAACTTAAGTCTTTACAAACGTCACTTATCGCTAAATATTCAGCCTCTGTACTAGAGCGCGCTACACACTTTTGTTTACGAGACTCCCAATTTACAATATTTTTACCAAGCTTAATTGCAAACCCTGTATTCGACCTACGATCTACAATTATTTGCCCAATCTGCATCGGTAATAAGCACTCAGCACCAAATACCAATCGATTACTTTTTACATATAGTCAACCATAGTCAATTGTCTTTTTTTTCAGGACAGATTTGTAACAGCCTGTGTTACCATTATAATTAGCATCACTTTGTATAAGGACATTATTGCTCTTATTTCGCCTCAAGTAAAATCTTTTCATATGAGCGAAAGCAAAATGCCAATTTCCTGGAGGGCGTATTGCGTCATTAAGTGATGATTTCCACCCTAAAACTTTGATGAAGTGCACTACAGTTCCATGATTTTTATGAACATTAATATACTCATCCGGTGCTATTACATTTTCCATGCGCTTTATTTCTTTTTCTATTAAGCCGAAAACTGTCAGGTGGAATGAAGGAGTGTCCGGGTATGGGAAAAACTAATTAGATTTTTTTTATATGGGGCGGTGCACGACTTAGCCAGGTGGCACACATACCAATCATTATTGAATTTTTGTTTTGTGCACCGCACCCATCAGCTACCGGTCTAATGGTGTTAATATTTGTACTAAAAGTTTCACAGGGATGCCATCCAATAAACTGATCCATTTTACTGAAGGAAATTTACATTTTAATACATCGTGTCAGACCCAGCGCCTGAACTTTTAGAGTCCTTTATTTTTTTTAACTCTTGCGTACAGATCGATCTAAAAAGGAATGGATCTGGTTAGGACAGTCCAGAACCAGAACCTAACCGTTAGGTAAAACTACTTCTAAATACAATAGGTAGTAATAATAATTAAGAGCTTATTGTATAATAGTAATAAATATGCCTTTGAAATACGTAAAATAATAAAATTATGCACTAACCTGATGTTTTTAATTTTCAATTGAATTTCCCTTTCACGAAATCCGGGTATATTCATTGTACTTTCTAAATACAAGTTTGCGGATTGTTTCATTTGCTTGTTTTTATAATGCGGGGACTTAATATTATCCCACAAGTATTCATGTTCTACATATTTGGAAACAAATTTTAAAGTTGTTTCTTCGCTCCAGCGAAACGACATTTTTGCGGCCACTAATGAACTCAACTATGATTGATTGTCCGAACCTGTATCAACAGGTTCGGACAATCAATCATAGTTGAGTTGAGCTTGTTTAGCCGGTGAACCAGTGAGCACGGACGCGGGGCGGGAGGCGCTACTCGCCCGATAAGAATAGAGTTAAATGGATCGACTCGACTTAATCATTGACAAAACTACTGTTAAACTATTATTGAGAACAGTTAAGTCCGCTCCAGAATCTGCCAAAAGGGTAGTATAAGTACGACGAAAACAATGTCCTGTATACATCTTGACAATAAGTAGGTAGCGATTTCTTGTGGCATGTTAGAAATTTTATATTTTCCCATAACTTGTTTTAAGCACTTGCCATTTTGATAACGGATGAAAAACCGATTGGTCTTCATATCAGCAGGACGCAAGTCCAGGTATTTCTGTACAATAGTTTTGTATTCTCCTCGGATTACGAAGGATCGGGCAATGTTATTGTGTCTGTCAACATTACTAACAGTAAATCATCCGAGTGATTTTCGTCATCATCAACAGTTATTTTTAAAAGTTCATTGCCAAGACAAGCTCGATGTATTCCGAAAATTAAAGCCACCTGTAAAATAACCGAATGTGAATAAGACAAGTTGTAGCGATAGCTAGGCAGGGCAGTAGAAGAGAAACAGTATGTATTTGTGAAGTAAGAAAACGAAACAAAAATACTCGTTTTAGCTCGTTACTCGTTAAAGCATAATTATAACTTTTCCTTTTATATTTATAGGCAGCCGCTGAATAACAATGCAATGTGAAACTTTAAAACACATGGGGAATATGCATTTTTTTGGGCTGCCTATACTTTTTAAAGTGTTAATATAGGACTCTACGATTGCAGCTTCTTGCAAAAGTTTGTTTTCTTAGATCTTTTTTTAGTTTAATTTTTCTGGGTGTGTCAAATATAGATTCTAAATCGGAAACATGTACGTCTAATAATGAAGTAGACGGTATATTATATTGCTTATCCTCTGAACTTTGAAGTTTTTCAACTGGTACAGCAGATTTCGTACGTTACCTTCGTCCAGTTTTAGTGATACAACAATCTTCTTCACGAAAGTGTTGTGGCGGTTGCCACAATAGAAACTAGATGGCGCTGTTCAATCGATGACGTAGTCCCGAACAAATGTACCGCCGATAGCAATCTCACTAACGGAGTTTTCTGCAATCTGGACTATATATAGAAGTTTCAAGACATAACCGTCGGCCCAGCTGGCGCTACCGAGCACAACCAACCGCTCGGTGGGAGATCTCCCCTTTGGTACGGTCGAGCCTGCACACCGCTCCCGTACATTGGTGACCCCGACGTGATCAAGAATGGTCGCACACCTCAACAACCGACGAAATCAAGAATGGTCGCACACTACAACAGCCGACGTCATCGAAGATAAACCGCACACCGCCGCACTCCGCACTGGCGCATACGTGATCAAGGGTGATCGCATACACAGCAACACCTTTGGATCACACACCGCAAGCCCGACGTCTCCTCCAAACTCCAAGTCTACAAGCAGCAACAGCAAGCACATCGAGGCCTGTAAGACGGATGTAGCCACAGCTTCGGGGCACAATGGCCCTGCACTCCATCACCAGCTACAAGCGTCCTGGTCTACCGCTTCTCTGGTTGGTTAGCAGCCATTGCCCTTCCTTCACACGCCTTCACGCTACAACGCCACCTCTCTTCACTGCTTCACACTACGCGTTCGTCTCGGAGGGGAGTGATGTGGCGGTTACCACAATAGAAACTAGATGGCGCTGTTCAATCGATGACGTAGTCCCGAACAAATGTACCACCGATAGCAATCGCACTAACGGAGTTTTCTGCAATCTGGACTATATATAGAAGTTTCAAGACATAACCGTCGGCCCAGCTGGCGCTACCGAGCACAACCAACCGCTCGGTGGGAGATCTCCCCTTTGGTACGGTCGAGCCTGCACACCGCTCCCGTACATTCCAATTCTTACCTTCTGATCAATCATTATCACGAGTTTTATTTTAACCACAACATTTTGGTTACCCCGACGCTGGAAAAATCAATTATTAAGAAAATGGCAGAGGACCAAGCCACCGAGACCAAACTCGCGGACCTAGCGGCAATCTCGGTGCAATCACGCCTCCTGCCGTTTTGGCGCGCCGTGCCAAGGGCATGGTTCGTGCAATTTGAAGCGGTTGTCGACCCACTGAAGACCTCGGACGATCAAAAATACAGATATGTCCTACAGAAGCTCGAGCCTGCAGATCTACAGCACGTGACAGATTTGCTATACAACCGCACCGCACCGCACTCAACGTGATCAAGGGTGATCGCATACACCGCAACACCTTTGGATCACACACCGCAAGCCGACGTCTCCTCCAAACTCCAAGTCTACAAGCAGCAACAGCAAGCACATCGAGGCCTGTAAGACGGATGTAGCCACAGCTTCGGGGCACAATGGCCCTGCACTCCATCACCAGCTACAAGCGTCCTGGTCTACCGCTTCTCTGGTTGGTTAGCAGCCATTGCCCTTCCTTCACACGCCTTCACGCTACAACGCCACCTCTCTTCACTGCTTCACACTACGCGTTCATCTCGGAGGAGAGTGATGTGGCGGTTGCCACAATAGAAACTAGATGGCGCTGTTCAATCGATGACGTAGTCCCGAACAAATGTACCGCCGATAGCAATCTCACTAACGGAGTTTTCTGCAATCTGGACTATATATAGAAGTTTCAAGACATAACCGTCGGCCCAGCTGGCGCTACCGAGCACAACCAACCGCTCGGTGGGAGATCTCCCCTTTGGTACGGTCGAGCCTGCACACCGCTCCCGTACAGTGTTAATACGCGTATGTTCTGATGGTAACCACGTCTCTTCACTTTTGTCATTTTGAACGAATATTATCCATTGCTCTCTTTTTTTCATATTCAGGGTGAGGAAACCTAAAAAACCCGTCAATACAAATAATCTGGCGTGACAATTTTTTTTTTTTAATTTTAATTCATCATTAAAATAATACATGACATCATAATAATAAGACACGAAAGATATGCGCCGCAGAAACGAAGACCAAGAGTAATTACAGCGCTTAAGTGTTTGAGCAGATTTAGCTGCACCCGTTTTTAGGGACGTACCCAGTAAGGTAAGTGACACGCTACCAAGTACCAACGTATCCCATACCGGGGCACACTCCGACATTTTTTCGAAATTTTGCACGATAAATCACTATTATGTATCAAAATAAATAAAAATCTGTTTTAGAATGTGCAGGTAAAGCCCTTTCATATGATACTCCACTTGTTATACACTCGGCGTCAAAAAAATCGCACCTTTCAAAAAATCTACTTCAAACAATTTTAAACCTTATTTGACATCAATAATGAGGGTCATGTTGGGTATCATTTGAAAGGGGATGAAATGGAGAGCACAAAAACAATTCAATTGATTATTTTTCTTTTACTGGAAGAGCACAAAAAAAGAAGACGAAAACACTTACAATTTTGCTTCTTAAGACAGCCGCTAGTTGCGCTACCTTTTGTAGGTATAAAATGGTCAATACAGGTACAATCGGGGTCATTCGCTATCTAACCGTTGAAGTGGACACACGAGAAGCTCATTCCCAAGAAAAATACCTTTGAAGATGGATACCACTATTGATGAGGCCGCCCAAGTGATTGCACTACTGCAATCAGGCATGCGGCAGTGTGATGTCGCTCGGCAACTCAACTTGAGCCGTTTTTCGGTTCGAAGAGTGTACCAGCGTTTCCTGGAGACCGGTGGCTTCGTCCGAAGACATGGGTCTGGTAGACGTCGCTGCACCTCGGAGAGAGACGACCGATTCATCGTAGTGACGTCTTTGAGAAATCGGTTCTTAAATGCTGTTGAGTTGCGACAGCAGCTCCAGACAACTAACAGAAGAACTGTGAGTGTGTCTACGGTTAGACGAAGACTGAGGGAGAAGAAAATAGCGGCGCGAAAAGCTGCTACGGGTCCCAAATTGACCGCAGAGCATCGGCGAGCCCGCTTGCAATTCGCTCGCGAACACGTCAATTGGACCCTCGAACAATGGAAAGCTGTTCTCTTCTCAGACGAGACGAGAGTGTGCCTTTTCTGCAACGACAGACGCAAAAGAGTGTACAGAAGACAGGGTGAACGATTCGCCCAAGCCTGCATCCAGGAGACGGTGGAATATGGAGGCGGTTCTTGTATGTTCTGGGGCGGCATGTCTGCCGACGGCAAAACCGACCTTGTTTGCGTCTCCCGGGCTCGAGGTGCTCGCGGGCAAGGGTCACTGACTGCTCACCGGTACATCACAGAGATCCTGGAAGAACATGTGGTCCCCTATGCCAGTTTTGTTGGCGAGGGGTTCATGTTGATGCACGACAACGCTCGCGCTCACACTGCAATTATTGTGCGCGAGTACCTTCAAGAGGTTGGGATCTCTGTCATGCACTGGCCAGCAAGAAGTCCAGACCTGAACCCGATTGAGCACCTATGGGACCATTTAAAACGCAAGGTTCGGTCTCGTGATTCCGCTCCTACGACTCTCCAGGAACTCAAAGATACTGTTATTGAGGAATGGAACACTATCCCTCAAGAAGACATTTTAAAATTGATAAGATCCATGAGGGATCGTATGGAAGCCGTCATCAGGGCAAGGGGGGGTAACACTAGATTTTAGATTATTTTTAAGATCATTTTTTGTATTCTTTTTTGTATAATTAATCTGTTTTAAATTAAGGCTTAATTAAGGATTTTTACTGTTTCATAAACTTCTTTTTTTGTGCTGTTCCAATAAAAGAAAAATAATTAATTGAATTGTTTTTGTGCTCTCCATTTCATCCCCTTTCAAATGATACCCAACATGACCCTCATTATTGATGTCAAATAAGGTTTAAAATTGTTTGAAGTAGATTTTTTGAAAGGTGCGATTTTTTTGACGCCGAGTGTAGTTATCTTACTTTGAAAATTGATACACATTTTAATATTTTTTTACTTATGAAAAGTTACGCCATCAGATGACTTTTTAAGTTTTGAGAGCAATTTTTGCTATATCTGCATCTGCCACTTTGGCTGCCGCCTCTAAACCTTCTTCTTTCAAATACTTGTCCGCGCCTTCTAGCACTAATAAGTTTTCAACTGCAAACGCCAAATCATCGAAGTTTTCTCGTCCTTTCAACTTTGGCACGTTTGTTAGGTATTTTTATTAAAGATCTAGCTTAGGGGCTAATAAAGTTTTGAGTGTAATCGTGTTTTGCTATAAAAATAAAAAAATGAGTTCGAAATACTTTTTAACTAACTGTAGGGCATACTGGGCCCTATAACCTAATAAAACGACTAGTTTTCGAAACTTAAAATGCGGACATCTTTATTAGCAGCAAGAGAAGGGAATTGCACAATAGACAATGTGTAACTTTTTTAAACTATACTTAGTCTATGACAGCAGAGTTTATTTGATGTAACAGTAAACTGTACAAGTACAATGTTACCCGTCCCAACAATACACGTAAGTGAAGGAAGACACAGCCGGAGGGCCCAAAAAAAACTATTACTTATAATTACTTTATTAAAATAAAATTAAAACTAATTTACAATACTAAATTTTGGATTTAATGCTACGCGATGTAACAAAAGAATCAGAATGAATTTTGGACGTTTACAATAATTAAAGAAAACTCCAATTTGGGTCGCAATGTTGCAATAGCTAACGCTGCCACTCGTGTCTCTAGCAATATCGTAGAGTCAGCGCTCCACTTAGGGCTATGCGATATAGAGTCAGCGCTTCACCTAGAGCTATGCGATATAACTCCTCCACCCTGAGATCAGCAACTATTTGGGAAAACTGTGACAAAATGTTGCTGGAAGCTGCTCCTGAAGTCTGCCGGGGTCTCCATCTTCTTGGTGATCCTTTTCCAGATTGGGTTTCACTCCAGTCTTGACTCCAGATGTGGTTTTACATCGGCGGAAAATTATGATGCCACTAGTGAGTGCGAGTGTACTTGATAGTGTGACGTAGAATGGTATCGTCGTGTGATAATTTGAAGAAGATTCCTCTTGGCATGATGAAGTCTTCTTTGTTGCATAAGGTGTGAACTTGCGTAGGGCGTGGAAAAGATAGGATATAGTGTCGTCCATCTAGTTCTACTATGGCTTCTTGAAAGAGGGTTGTAGTGGTTATACCGCAGTTAAGGTTTGTAGTTTGGTTTTGAAGTAATTTCTGGATGCAGTCCGATGATGTTCGAAGCTTATGACTCTTCTTTTCGCAGAGGTACCATTGATTGTTGTACTTCGGGCATTCAGCCTCTATGTACAAGAACAAATGCCTGTTGGATAGGATGTAGGGAAAGGGCGGAAAGAGAGCCTGCCTGTTCCTATTTGGGAATACAGCTAGCCTATATAAATCAAAGGACTCTACTGATACTATTGGAAAATTAAAACTATAATATTGCCTAAGCTCTAGTTCTATAACATGTTCCCTGTTATAAATGATCCTAAGCTTGTCTACCATCTTATCTATACTTAAAGTCGAATGATGCGTGTTAAAAGCTCTAATAAAATCTAGAGAGTTTAATAGCATTGTTATACTTAATTGCGTCTGTATAATCTGTGTTACCCGAGATGCTTTTTATTAACGACCCTAATCCGTCTATGAGACCTCGCTCTGAACGATTTGGCTCTAAGGTTTCTAGCTGGATCGACACATTGTCTAGCTTGCCGTAAAGATAATCGATTTTTAATTCATATAAAGCGAAGGTGTCATTTTCCAAGGATCTTTTAAAGTCGGGTAATTGGATCTGTAAACTTGAAACCTTGTTATCAATATGGTCGAGTCAGATATATTGTAAAAATGAATGATAGTGTATTACTAGTCTCGTTAGTCCAAGTTTAAACGGTACCTAGTAGTCCATGTCCATTTTCCAAGCTTTCAAGTCGTACTGTCTGAGTAACTGTTGCTTGAACTGTCAGGAGGGTCATTGGGATGCCAGTAGAAATAAGTGTCTTGTAACAATTTGTGACTCTTAGGAACTCGTTTGAGTCTATGTTTTGCGATTAGGTTTTTCTTTTTAGATGTATAGATATGGATTGGAAGGTCGGCTAGGACTTTATCCTGGATATACCGTGGAGCTAATTTCTGCTGGCTTACAGAAGGGTTGCCTATGCGGGTGTTGTCGCCTACGACTGTCAAATGTCTGTGGAATTTGTTGAATGGTTCGTCAGTTATGGGTATCTCTAGGATTGAGTTCTTCATACTAGTATGAGAAGTTTCTGTGGATGAACCTATTGAAATATGGTCCACCGAAGGATTTGCTATAAGAGAGCTAAACTCCTCGTTATGGATTTGTATTCGCGACAAGGCATCGGCATTGGTGTTTGCTGTACCCTTTTTATACACAACAGTAAAATTGTACTCACTTAATTTGAGCTTCCAACGGGTTAGTCGTGCGTTGGGTTCCTTCATGCTCATAACCCACTGTAGGGGTTTATGGTCGGTTATGATTTTAAATTTTCGACCAAATAAATACGGACGGAAGTACTTTGTTGCCCATACGATGGCTAACAATTCTTTCTCGATGGTGCTATAATTTAGTTCGGATTCGTTCAGAGTCCTTGAGGCGTAACAAATGGGCTTGTCAGAACCTACGGGACCTTGGGATAGTATGGCACCGATAGCAACGTTAGATGCGTCAGTAGTGAGGATAAAGTCTTTATTAAAGTCTGGGTACTGTAATATGGGATCATTAGTTAAAAGATTCTTACACTTTTCGAAACAATTAATATACTCAGAGTTCATGGTAATTTTATTTCCTTTTTTCAAACATTGCGTGAGGGGCTTAGTCAGTCGAGCAAAGTCAGGAATAAACTTGCGATAGTACCCTAATAGACCTAAAAATTGTTTTATCTCCTTAGTAGTTTTCGGGATTGGGTAGTGCTCTATAACTCGAATTTTGTCGGGGTTAGGTTTAATACCTTCCCTAGAGATAACATGGCCTAGATAAGCTGTTTCTAATTTTAAGAATTCTGATTTATCCATCTGGATCTTGAAATTGGATTCCCTCAATTTTTTAAATACCTTTTCTAAGTTAACTAAGTGTTCCTGCAAGGATGTACTAAAAACGATTATATCGTCGAGATAAACTAAGCACACGGTATTCTGTAATTCCTTAAGAACGTTATCCATTACGCGCTGGAAAGTCGATGGTGAGTTTTTCAATCCCATAGGCATGCGTAAAAATTCGTAGTGTCCGTGTTCAACATTGAACGCGGTTTTAGGGATATCCTCGGGGTGCATCTCTACTTGATAAAACCCACTAGCAAGGTCCAAAGTGGTGAAGTATTGACAGTTACCGAGTTTATCGAGAACATCCGTAATGTTCGGGATAGGGTATTTATCGTCTAAGGTCTTTTCATTTAACTTCCTAAAATCCACAACTAGCCGCCATTTTGTTTTACCGGAGGCGTCTGCCTTTTTGGGGACGACCCAAATAGGTGAACTCCATGCGGATTCCGAGGGTCTTATTATTCCCTGCTCTAACATCTTTTTAATCTGATCCCTAACCTCCTGTCTATGAACAAAGGGATATCGGTAGTTTTTACCATGTACTGGGATTTCGTCACTCGTCCTAATGCGATGCTTAATCTTATTGGTGAATGTTAACGCTTCCCCTTCTATATAAAATATATCCGCGTACCTTGAACATAGGATCTCTAAATTTGCACGTTCCTCGGGGTTCAAATGCTCTGTACGAAGTCGCGATAATACTTCTTTCGCATGGGATGATAAATTAATTTTTTGAAAACTCTCTAGGTTGTAAATTTCGGAACTAATCGTCCTATCCATGGAGAAAATAACGTCATGTGGAGTCGGGTTAAAGACCTCAATAATTCCTCGATTGTTTTTAACAGCTGTAAGGCAACTATGTATGATGCAATTTGATATTACCTGCTCGGGAATTAAAATATCGCCGTCTTGACTATTATGCCCGTAGCTCACCTCCGCTGCGAAACCATAACAGCGGAACCGCATTAATTTCGCTGTGTTTTGTCCGTATGTAGGAGAAGCGGAACTGCCACGGAACTGCCTGTTCTAACGCATAGATTTAACTATATTCTATCTCTTTCCCCGCGCGGTTTCGTCGATAATACTCCGACGCCAGCCACACTACCGCGCTCCGGCCGCCATTTTGTTGCGGTGCCGCGTTGTTTTCGCACGTGTTTGTGGAAATCGACAAAAATTAAAAGCGAAACTACATTTATTTCATAAAATGGACGTCGATTTCACAGAAAAATTAATTCAAGAGGTCAGAAATAGACCTATTCTTTATTTATTAAATCATCCGGATTATAAAAATAATATGAAAAAACTGCAGGCATGGAGAGAAATCCAGAGGGAATTAAATGAGGAAGGTATGTAGTCTTTTTATAATAATAATAGACTGTATTTGTAATGTATTTGTTTATTTTGCTTATAAGATAATATTATGTATTATATGTATAATTATTTATTTGTACTTATTATAGATAATATTATGATAACGTTAAGTTCTCTGCGTTTGTGTAAAATATTGAACGAATTTATCTCTGACCTCAAACGCTGCCGACGATGCTCTCTGTCGGTTGCCAGGTCTATTTTGTGGTAGAAAGGCACCTAGCTGTTCTATTTCAAAGCTGGAACTGGTATGTACGGCTGACTCTTTCGTCTGTATAAAGTTGTGCAAACAACAAGCTGCTTTTACAATTTTTATTGTGTTTGTCAAATCTGTTTCGAAAGGTCTTAGGAAAATCCTAAACTTCTGTGCCATTATTCCAAAAGCACATTCCACAACTACACGTGCTCGACTGAGCGCCTGATTAAATCTCTTTTTATCTCTATCTTGCATAGCCGCTTCTCTTACAAAAGGTCTCATCAAAAACGTTTCCAGCTTAAAGGCACCATCCCCTATTAAAACATAAGGCAAAGGATCTGTGCCTTGTTGTAATGGTTGGGCATTTGGTACATTAAGTTGACCAGTTCGCAATAGTTGTAAAAAAGTTGTTTTTTCAAATATAGTACTATCAGAATCTTTTCCAAACGATCCAATGTCAACATATATGAATTTGTAATTAGCGTCTACAACAGCCAATAACACAATAGAAAATTTACTTTTGTAACAGTAAAACATTGAGCCGCTATCTGGAGGGCATTTAATGGTAATATGCTTTCCATCCACGCTACCCAGGCAATGAGGAAATCCCCATTTCCCAAAAAAGTCTTCTGCGATATTGAGCCACATTTCTTGTGTAGGTTGTGGAATGGCTAATGGTTGTAAAACATTCCATATTTCCTGACATACTTCGGTCACTATTTTTGAAACTGTTGAATTTCCTATACGATATGAAAACGATAATGTCTTATAGCAATCTCCAGTAGTTAGGAATCTGCAATGAAAATAATATTAATTTTGAAATAATATTAATTTTGTCTTATTTTGTTATTTTTCAGTCGTAACTTTGAAAGCGAAGTGGAAGAATTTAAAAGACTCCTACAAAAAGTACAAATTATCTAAAAAGAGTACAAGTGGCCAAGCTGCAAAAAAGCTTCAAAATTGGACTTGGGCAGATCAAATGAATTTCATTGATCCAGCAATTACATTGAATGAGACTCAAGGTAGTATGGCATCTCTGAATGTTGAAAAAGTTAATTCTACTGACTCTCAATCTACGGGAGACGTAACTACACAAGACGTTGCACAAGATACCCGCCCGCAAGAAACTCAAAACGCCCAACAAATTTATAGAAGGCATAGGAGAAGTAATCCGGATCCGGATCCAACAGATAGAATGATCCAGTACTTACAAAATAGAAGAGATCGCAACAGAAGTGAAGATAAAGTTGATGTAAAATGTGATGGAGTAGATTTATTATTTTTGGGATACGCTGATACTTTCAAAAAACTATCAAAGCGAACACAAATAAAAGCAAAATTTGATATCGCCCGAATTTTGATGGAGGCTGAATTAAGTGATCTGGAGGCTGTAACTTCTAACAGCAACTCTACTGCAACGGGTAGTTTCAACTACTCTGTTCTAAGTGATACCACGCATTCTCCGGCTACTCCAGGAAATTACTCCATGATCAGTGACGCAACAGTTACTGACAATGCTAATTATTATATTCTTCCACAAGAGGGCAATACGGCTATACCTACTGATTTAACAACCTCAAATCAAAATGATCATGAACAAATCAACATGTTTCACTTATCGTAGAGTTAGTAACATGCCGAATATTTTTTTTGTATTAATGATTAATAAATAAATAAATAATTTACTTACCTCAAAGTTAAGGCTAATCTTTCTCTGCTAGAAATAGCTTCCCTAAACCTTGTATTTTGTTTAGTAATATGTGGCTTCAAAAGATTATGTAGATCTTCAAAACTCCCTGGGCTCATTCTAAAATATGTATAAAAACGATCTTCATGTGACTCTAGTTCTTTACATAATAGGTTTTCTCCTAATTTCTTCCTTTTTTCATTAATCTCGTGCACCCAAATTCTACGAGATTTACGCCTTTTCAAAGTTAAAGTCCACAATAATATTTCCTCCTCCTCTGACTCTGATAACGACGACATTTCGCTCCGATGGCTGACTGATGACTAGCAGGTTCCGACGCCCGTTCCGCAACTACACAACTACACTTTATCGCAGCGGAATTCCTACAGCGGTTTCGCAACTGAAGTTTCGCAGCGGAGGTGTGAGAGGAGCATTAATAGGTAACCTGAGTAGTTTTGATGAGTTCGCAGGTATTACGTCTTCGTAATAATTTAAATTGCGCGAGTTATACATTTCGATCGGGTTTACGGCATTTGCTGTGTATCTTTCTTCTCTCTTTCTGTCTGGTTTTGGTCTGTCTTTAAGATCTATTTTAGCTTCCCATTGTTCGAGTAGATCTAACCCTATGAGTCCGTCAAAGTAATTATGGAATTTGTATATAAAGAATTTCATATCGGTCGTGTCGTTGAACTCTGTAAAGGTCGGTATCGTAATAGAATAGTTGCTACGAGTCGTCGCATGTACATTAGTTACTTCGAATGGGTCATACTCTGGTGAAATGTGGGGAAAGTATAAGGCTACAGCTTCTGGGCTAATAAAAGATTGGTTAGCTCCTGTGTCGATGAGTAATTTAATCGGGGGGTTATTAATTTGGATGTATGGAAGCTGTCTCTGTGTTTGGATGTTTACCTCTATTTTGGTCTTTTTAACGTTGAGACTTTCGGAAAATCCGATTGGGATTCACAGGTCGTAGGTTTTCTGTCGGGTTCTACGTCTGAGGGCTCGTTAGTCACGTCACAGTCGGTTTCGGGATAGTCGGTATAATATGTAGGGTAATAGTCGTCCAGTCCTGGGTCGTAATAGTATTCAGGATAGTCGTAGTAGTTTTCGTGGAAGTTAAATTCATGGACGTTCGTTTCGCGGGGATAAGGTGCGAATCCACGGTTATTAAAGTTCGTGGGTGGTAGTTGCTTTGGTGTATAGTTAACAACTCCACTCATGGGCACTTGAGATTGATTCTGATTCCTAGGGAGAAGTCTAAATGAATTACTTTTAGGGTTATAATTGGGAGGCGGCGCACGGAACATTTGTTGCGTGCGAGTCGGCTGATGCTGATTCGGTCGACCTACCTGGTCGTGTCTCCAAGGCAGAGGTTGCTGCTGATGTGGCTGCGGGAGAACCTGCTTCTGTATTGGAGGCACAAACGGAGAAGAGTGGAATGCTTTTGGTATCGGTGGTGGGAACACCATCGGGTTCGCGGTAATGGGTTTCGGTGCCGCGTGTTTCCTATCGTTAAATGATTCATTCCTACTTTGCATGTACGTAGCATTCAACTCTTGTACATATTCCAGGGCTTTTTCGATACTGTCGGGTCGCATGCAGCGAATCCGGGAGCCGAGAGGCTCTTTTAGTCCGCGTACATACGCCTGCATAGCCAGTTTCCTATAAAGGGCGCGTTTTGCCTCTACCGTTGAGGGAAGTGCCTCATGAAGTACTACGTAAGTCATGATGGTGCTAAATAGTGTTTGGCACCTTTCGTAATACTCCTGTGGGGTACTGTTCCCCTGTGTCGCCATAGCCAGATCATTGTAAAGCGCGGTCTCGTCGCGCTGGTCTGAGAAGTTATTAATCAGTGCTGTCCTAATTCCTGCCCAGTTCTCCGCTATTCCGTTCGAGTTTATGAACCGCGCCGCTGGACCGGTGATTTTATTGAGAATACAATTAATTAAACTTAAATTAGTGAGTTCCGACCCGGGTTCGGTCCCTATGTAGTGACCTACTAGCTGGTCGCAAATACTTATGAATCTAGGTAAAACGTGTGGGTTCCCGTCGAATTCGGGGACCACGCGTACGGCCTTAAGGATAGTATCTGGATCGTGGCTTGCCATGGTGGCTTCCCTGATCGTTTCTAACTTTCTACCTATATCTAAATTATATCTACGTGAGGTCCTACTCGATGCAGGCCCTCTTGGGTTTGATTCCCTAGGATGGAAAATCGTGGAAGCTTAAAAAATAGGGGGAGTAAGGACACAGGCTAGTTCTATGTACTTACATAAACATTTCTTCTGGGCTTGAATCGATGTCTGGATTCACTTCGGCTTGTGCTTCTAGGTTCTTTGAATATAGGAACTTCTTGAGAGTTGTCGCGATGACTACTTCTTCCTGAGTATCCTACCGACTGCGCCAGTGAAGGAAGACACAGCCGGAGGGCCCAAAAAAAACTATTACTTATAATTACTTTATTAAAATAAAATTAAAACTAATTTACAATACTAAATTTTGGATTTAATGCTACGCGATGTAACAAAAGAATCAGAATGAATTTTGGACGTTTACAATAATTAAAGAAAACTCCAATTTGGGTCGCAATGTTGCAATAGCTGACGCTGCCACTCGTGTCTCTAGCAATATCGTAGAGTCAGCGCTCCACTTAGGGCTATGCGATATAGAGTCAGCGCTTCACCTAGAGCTATGCGATATAACTCGTATAGAAACAAAAGTTATTTTACTTTGTAGTGGTTTTGGAAGTCGATTTAAAATAAATATATACATAAAGTCATTGGATGAAACTAATTGGTATACGAAGTCAAGAACCTGGAGTGCAAACGATTAGAGTTCTTTCAAATTGTGTCAAAAATAGAAAGAGCTGTAACTTCGTCATTTTAATCAATTACAAACAGTGAATGAACTTAATAGCTTTCTAGCATCCATAATAACAGTCAATCTCGTAAAACGACGCTCGAAAAAGGAAAACATCGAAGATAGCAAACAACACGACTGCCACTATTTTTATATTGAAAAAATCATCAGGGACGATGTATGTCAAGAGGTTTTAAAGCTTTTTTGTTCTATATTTGGCATAACTAAAAGTCCAATGTATAAAGGGTCTTTCATTAAGCGTGTCCTATCTTTAAATTTAAATAAAACAAAGTGTGTGTGAGATATTATCGAAATTATTTATTTATTTGAAAGATGTAGTGATGCCATTATGTGTGGAATATGACATCATTCAAATGTCCGCCACGGCTTTTCTGGGTGGAGCGCATGCGAGATATCCAATTTTCCATGACTTTTGCGCATAAATCAGGCTGAATTTGACCTATGGTATAGGTTATGTTGGCTTTGAGAGCCGCAATGGTTTGTGGTTTATTCGCATAGACCTGCGACTTAAGAAAACCCCACAAGAAAAAGTCTAGCGGGGTTAAGTCACAAGATCTCGGTGGCCAGTTCACATCACCACGTGAGATTACCATGCTCTCAAATCTCTTATGCAGAATATTCAATGTGGCATGAGCTGTGTGGCACGTAGCGCCGTCTTGTTGAAACCACATGTCGTTGGTGTTCAGATGATCCAGTTCATGCTAAAAAAAATTGGTATTCATCGACCTATAGCGCTCGCCGTTGACAGTGATGGCCTGGCCAACGTTGTTCTCAAAGAAATATGGCCCGATGACGCCGCCAGCCCAAAACCCACACCAAACTGAAACTTTTTCGGGATGCATTGGACGCTCTTGGATCTCATGTGGATTGGTATCGTCCCAAATTCGTCAATTTTGTTTGTTTACGTAACCATTCATCCAGAAATGGGCCTCATCGCTGAAGATAATTTTTCTGTGAAAATTACGGTCAGTTGCTAATTGCTACAGTGCCCATTCAGCGAACACACGTCGTTGTGTTTGGTCGTTTACCTTCAATTCCTGCGTGAGTTGAATTTTATACGGGTGCAGGCCCCAGTCACGACGCAAAATTCGTCAAGTTGTGGTCTGTGAAAGGCCGAGTTCTTGTGAGCGACGCGAAATCGACTGCCTCGGATTCTCCTGCACACTCACGGACAGCGGCGAATTTTTTCGGCAGACCTTGCGTTTCGTTGACGTACGGGTGTTGGTCGATCATTTACCGAACCAGTGGACTCAAATTTATCCACCGCACAACGAATAGTCCTCTCGGTAGGACGATTATGGCGACCGTAAAATGGGCGAAGCGCACGGTGCGTTGCCCGAACAGAACACTCATTTTGATAATACAATTTTATCATTTGCACGTGTTGTTGAATGCTACACTATCCATGATGATTTGGCTAAACAGAATGAATAAATGACAACCAATTTGACAGATGTAGCTTCAACAAGATGGCCGCTACCAACTGTCAAAGTTCGGACGTGCCTATTGGAAGACCCATTACAACCTCATAGAAGTTACTGTTATTATTATTTTTTTTTTTTTTTTTTTTCAGATACAAGTTAGCCCTTGACTGCAATCTCACCTGGTGGTAAGTGATGATGCAGTCTAAGATGATAGCGGGCTAACCTGGAAGGGGTATGGCAGTTTTTATTAAACCCATACCGCTTTGGTTTCTACACGGCATCGTACCGGAACGCTAAATCGCTTGGCGGCACGGCTTTGCCGGTAGGGTGGTAACTAGCCACGGCCGAAGCCTCCCACCAGAATTATTATTATAATAAATAAGTTGAAACAGGTGATTGTTTTAAGTACATGTTAATTTTTTTAATTGATTTGTAATAATGAATGTTAATCTAATGCAAAAATGTAGTTTCGGTCGGGGGTGTATGTTGCTGCCTCAACTATTAGGGGGTTAGGGTATCTCAAAGTAGTTTTTGGAAAGCTGTTTAAAGTCATAAGCTATTGTCGGAAGTTGGAGGTCTCTGTGGAGGTCCACGTTGCGCACGTACCACGGGGAGCCAGTGGCCATACGCATAAACTTATTCTATAGGACTTGAGAGGTTTTGAGAGAGGAGGGTGGAAAATGTGCAAATGCGACACAGGCATATGACATTATTGGTCGGATGCACGTCTTGTATAGCGTGACTTTATGTCGAAGTGACATTTTGCTTTTTGCGCAAATCATGGGGTAGAGACGGGAAAGCACATACGCTGCCCTGTTGCGGACTCTACGAATGTGCGCGGCGAAGCTCATCTTGTTATCAAAGGTTACACAAGGACAATGAACATAAGACCGTAAATGACGATGAAAATATAACTTCCGATCGAGAAAATCTTTGTACAATTCTTGATATTTCCACAGAGCAAATTATTATGACAGAAAACATGACTGAGACTGAGAGAGTCAAAATACTCGTATTCTACGGCGGTCTACTCGGCTTCTGGAGCGAGCTTCGATGGCTGGAGTGAAGATTTCAACGGGGAGGGGCAATGCACGCACAACAGACGGAAACGTTTAAGTGCGGAAACCAGCCCAGAGCGAAGAAGAAGAAGTACTCGTAGTTGGCAGTGAAAGCACGGTCGCAAATACAAACCATATTTTGCACGACTTTGACATGATTGCACACGAAATCGAAGTTGGCGAATCAGATAGATTGTTTTGTCACATATGTAACAAGGAATTACATATGTGACAAAATCAAGAATGAATAAGATCGTTATTGTATCAAGATAGTTTTTGGTGTGAAAATATTTCAGTCTATACAGTTTATAATTACTATCCAAGCGACGAATGCGAAGTTTGTAATTATTAATAACTTGAAACAGCTATTCAAAGTTTTAACCTAATTTTAAATAAAGGTTGGTAATCTAAGTGTGAGTCCTGACTCCTGAGTGACGGCACACTGCGTATGACGGACTGAATCTGATTAGTCTGTTGACCACGCCAGTTCCCGCTTTGGTGGATACCGATTCTCATTCATAGTTTAGGGACTGTTGGTTTCTGTATACTTCCTTATTAGTTAGATTATTATAAAATTATGATAGATAGATGTAACTTTAAAAATTATTTTGATGTAACTTGTCCTCTGTTTATAAACAAGAAGCAATTGGTTTATTTATTTAACTGGTGACTGAAAGGCTGGCTTTTTTTGTGCCAAGGATTGGCCTGGCTGTTCAGCGCAGAAATGCACAGTATTCTTGGCAAGGTTTTCAATAAAAAAAGGATTTATAAGTGCTATTTTTTGCAAAATTTATTGAGATTATAATGCCGTATAAAGTAGTTCAAACAATTAAAAAAGGCAGGCTAAGATTAACGGCTGTGCCAGTCGCCAGATAAGTGGGAACAGAATGGTGTATTATTTTGGCCTAGGAATAAGCAAGAAAGGCTAAGAAGGTAAGAAGCTTCTACACCCGACCGTACATGGACTGGTATTAATTGCTAAGTTAAAAGGTCAAATAAGCACGTTTGAAGAAGCAGAAGCTGAATTCGATGCCATTAGTGACAAATCAGACACTGACACCGATAGTGAAAATCTATTATCAAAAAGGCTGTCACGAAATTATAAAAATGTACTGCCAACTATATCTTTTAACAATATGGCAGAAGAACTATCAGAGGTAAAGTTTTTGAGTAAATACTTTATCCATATAACATTGTGTCAAAAAAGAGTATATGTAAATTTATTCAGCCGTTAGGGCGGTTACACACTCATCCAATCCGAGTCCGTGGGGGGGTTGGTAAAATAAGGTAAAATGTATTTACTTAGATCAATGTCAATAATATTATTACCTAGTAGTTTCATCACCAGAGCCCAAACACAATTTATAGCTTCTTTAATAAAAACAGGTGAAAATTGCATTACAAAATAATCGTAAAAAATGTCTGATTTCATCCAACCTGGTTCTGACTTTCCCAATAACCATCATCCCCAATAATATCAGGCATGCTGTTAATAACTTCTTTAGGTGGTCTTATGTACGGAAAAACTACACAAGGGGGCAAAATTTTCCCACAAGCTGATATAAATATAAGGACAGTAACAGCTTCTTTTTCCTTGCATTTTACAATTTTGTAGACGTTTTTGTATCCTCTTGGTGCAATGACTTCTCCAGTCTTGGGGGATATACAAAAGCTAGTATCATCACCGTTAAATATTCGGTCATGTTCGGTCAAAATATCACTTTCATTTATGTCTTCTAAATGCTTCATTAGTTCAGCGAACCACTTCCGAACGCAAGTTTCAACACGCGTTTCTTTCTGCAGATCAGTCAAATCATGAGGCACCCATTTTCCATATTTTTTTATTTTATTGATTTGACGCAAATGAGTCAATATTGTAAGGTAACGTTAAACCATGAAGCTAATTCCTGGGTAGTTTGGCTCGGATCGGCTTCCACCATCTCTTTCAAATCATTGTTATTCACCTGTGTGGGCGGTCTTCCACGTGGTTCGTTCTTCAAATCGAAGTTTCCATCACGAAAGCGTTTAAACCAAAATCGCACAGTGCTTTCATTAGCAGTCCCCTCTCCAAACGCAAAATTAATATTGCGAGCTGTTTCTGCCGCGTTAGTTCCGCGTCGGAACTCGTATTCAAAAATCACACGAATTTTCGAAGTATCCATCTTTATTGTCTAAGCTGAATAAAAAAACAACTGAAAGTTGATAATCGAATGTTGCACATTTTTTAAAAGAAGAACTACATAGGTACCGTATGAAAAAAGTTTCACTCAAAAATCTCAAACCATGAAGGTTCTATGTCAATTCGAAGTATTTTTCAAAGTTCCACCGTCTGACATCCGCCCATTTGCACCAATATCAACCATCATAAATTGATAATTGGCGTTTACAATAGCCATGAGAACAATACTAAATGTCTTCTTATAGTTAAAATAGTAAGATCCAGAATTTAAAGGTTTTTCTATTTCGATGTGCTTGCCATCAACGGCACCTATACAGTTGGGAAAATTCCATCGTCTCTCGAACTCTTTGGCTACTTTTTTCCAGTCCTCGGTGTTTCTCGGTACCTGTAAATAGTACAAACATTGGTTAATTTTCTTAACGCCCGAAATTAATAATGTATCTTCTATCCAAGATTAGGATCGATCCTGGATCAATGCGTGTCGCTCGATCGATCTCTGATCCGCATGCCAATAACAAATTTCTACAATCCAGTTTTTTTTTGACGCCGGATCACTAGCGATCTTTTACCTCTTGACCGTTCCGTTTTCAGTACTATGTTTGATTTATGCAACACATTTGACTGAACGTTTTATAAAAACAAAACACTCTTAAAACAATATAATGAATAGGTACTCAAAATATTTTCAATATAAAAACAAATAATTTTATGTCTTGAAAAGTGTAAAAATTGTACTGGAAATAATATTTTATATTATTATAATACCAAGTTAACATAGGTACTTTAGCAGAAATGGAACGTGTGTTGGACTACTAGTCTGTGTACTGCTTGCTGTCTGCTGCTGTGGCAACTGGCATTTTAAAATTTAAAGTTTCTCGAAAGTTTTGTGTAATTTAATATAAATTGTGATAATAATTATCTAAAAATTAAAACAAACAATGGCATCGACGTCATCGACAATAGATTCTGAAATTGTAAGTATTTGTAATTTGTTCTTTCATAAAGTGACGCTGTTTAGGAACGCTTAATTTCGCGCCTAAAACTCATTTTTATTTCTAGGCAAAAGGCAAGCCTTTAACAAAGGAGGAAACAAAGTTTCTGCTGGACCTTGTAGAAGGCAGCAAAATAATAACGTCTAAAACAACCAATGCTTACAACAACAAAATGAAAGCCGAAGAGTGGGTCCGACTGACCGAGAGGTTTAACTCCTCGGCTTCGCATTATCCAAGAACACCGCAACAACTGCGTTTAAAATGGGAAAACCTGAAGAAGAATTCACGCAAACGCAGCACAAGGATAAGGATGAACCAACTTAAGGTTAGCCAGTAATAATTCATGCCTACTTATGTTTTTAGTCAAACTTCAATACCTATTTTAGTGACATACTTACCTACTATAATTATTTTTTTAGACTGGTGGTGGTCCCGCTGACTATATACCCCCAGATGACATATTGGACAGAGTGTCTGGTATGCTTGGGAGCACTGGCAGTGGATTTACTGTGCCATTTGGGGGTGACAAAGAAATAGTTGTTGATATTGGTGGCATGAGTGATGATGGCGGAAACAGTGGTGATGGTGGTATTGGTAATAATGCTACTGTATCAGTGGAGCTCACTAAGGATGTGGATTTTATGCCAACATCAGTTAATAAGGACATAGAGATTATAGTCTGCGGTGGTGATGGTGGTAGTGCTATCACCGACTGTCAGGTTCTACAAAATGTGGTAACACCAAATAAGCCACAGAGATTTCCACTTACTGCACCTAGGACAGGTAATAGTTATTGTAATTTTGGTTTGTTTTTTTAATAAAGTAATTATTAATTTTATTTTATAATCATACTAGCTTATGCTCGCGACTTCGTCCGCGTGGACTACAAAATTTCAAAACCCTATTTCACCCCCTTAGGAGTTGAATTTTCAAACATCCTTTCTTAGCGGATGCCTACGTCATAATAGCTATCTGCATGCCAAATTTCAGCCCGATCCGTCCAGTAGTTTGAGCTGTGCGTTGATAGATCAGTCAGTCAGTCAGTCACCTTTTCCTTTTATATATATAGATAACCTGAACTAATTCTCCCGACTTTATTTATATAGATATGATTTTTAAGATTATTCTGTTTTGAATGAAGCCTTTTATTTTATAAAATTACTTACCTATTTCTGAAATATCATAGCACAAATTAATGAACAAGCATTGCTAGAATATTGTGATTTTGTATACTGTAAATATATCTCTGTAGCAGAAGATTTGGCTAATTCCACCCTGTTATTCAAGTTTTAAGTAGGTACTTATTAAGATTAAAATAGGTCTTTAAAATATCATTGACATATTATGTGACCATCAATGTAACATGTGATCATTTTTCAGTGAGAAAGAGTCGACGAAGACAGACAACAGATGATAGCAAGACTGCTAAAAACAACGCCATAGCAGACTACTTTACAGCTAAAAAACAGTGCTTAGATGCAAAATTAAATAATATTAACCTGGAAAACGAAAACTATAAATTAAAAAATGCCCAGCTAGTTTTACAAATCCAAAAACTGCAATTAGAATTAGATAAATTAAAGGAGTAGTATTATAAATTGATTTGTTTTTTTTATTTTTTTATTCTATATATAATTAAAGCCTTTCATTGCTTTCATTTCAAGTTTGTTCATTGGAATAAGTAGACATCTAACACTGCATACCTACTGTAGTATAGCTATCTTGGAAACGGGAAGTTTAGTGTATAATAATACTAGTTTATACTTATCTGATTTGATATTGCCTTAACATTGCCAAATAAAAAATACTTTATAGTAAATAACCCATTTATTTCCTTATAAAATTTAAAAGGAACTTAAAACTAGCACTTACATCTTTTCATGATATTTTAATTTTATGTTTTACTAAAGATTACAGGTTCAATCTAGAGTATGTATGATTTTTCAGTTATAGCAATTAAATAAACTTTCTTTAACAGTGAAGAAAAACATCATGAGGAAACCTGCATAGTTGAGTTCTCTATAATGTTCTCAAAGGTGTGTTAAGTCTACCAATCCACACACAAGTTTTACACAATAGGAGGGTTTTAAATTTCATAATGCTAATGTTAAGTTTAATGTTTTAACTTGAAATAAAATATGTGAATCAAAACGTAATTCTTTATTATTTATTAAACAATCTTTTACCTACAAAAATTGTATAAACGTATTTAATAGGTATTTGTTATGCAAGGTTGCAAACTTGTTATTTTGTCGCGAGAGTTTGTATTGAATTCCGAGCCAGCGAAGGATTCTAAGGTTCTAAGATAGAATCCTGAGCGTAGCGAGGAATTCAAAAGCTCGAGCGCAAATAAATTTGCAACCGTGCGAAACACACAACTATTCATCTCACTACAGCGAGGAAAACGCTAGATAATTGATACAAGAGGCGCCAGTACCGTCAAGGTTTCAATAAGAATTTTCTATATTAATAGGCCACAAGTCAGGCAATGAAGGAGGTTCTAATTCAAGAAGATTCTATAAATGAATAGTTTTTTCAGGTGCGTTCAGAATTCAAATTTAAAATTCTTACAACAAAAAAAAAACTTTTTCATAATCCAATGAACTTCATTATATTGTTTACTCAATAAAGCTGAAACAGATTATGTTTAATTTAATTACCCAAATAAAAATAGAAATGAATTATATAATTTAATAATAATAAAAGTTCCTACGGGTCACTTAACAATTTAGTAAATAATAAAAATAGTAAAAATTATGAACCGCATTTCTGAACGTTTCATTATCATATCATTTTTAATAGAAAGAAAAAATTAAGTAGGTACGCAACCATAGACACAGTTCGTCACGTTCGAATTTCAACCTTTGCGCCCTAGCGAGCAAAATTACCACTTTCCACTCAGATTTCAAAGGGCAAACGGATTATTTCCGAGCGAGTGTGATGAAAAAGAAATTTAAAGCTGTGATACCTGGGTTTCAGGGTTCGAATCCCACCACACCACTCAACTTTTGACAGTTCAGTGGTTCTTATGCAATAAAATCAACACCTTTCTCATTATGACCGGAGACATTATATATTCTGTGCCGGAGATCCAGCCAGGCTCAATAGATAAAACTAGATGATGCCCGCGACTTCGTCCTCATGGATTTAGTTTTTTAAAAATCCCATAGGAACTCTTTGATTTTCCGGGATAAAAAGTAGCCTATGTCCTTCCCCGGGATCCAAGCTATATTTGTACCAAATTTCGTCAAAATCGGTTGAACGGATGGGCTGTGAAAGGCTAGCAGACAGACAGAAAGACACACTTTCGCATTTATAATATTAGTATGGATATATAGGTTCACTTCAAAATGTGCTACTGAAAATAATTATTAATAAGGACAGCTCTTTCTTGGACATTTGTGATTTCATTATTTAAATCCTCATAAATATTATCTTCTGGCGGTAGATCTACTTCAGCAGGAAGCTCCTGTAAATTATTGTTTCTACAAATGTTGTGTAACACTGAAGTGGCAATTATTACTGCTTGGGCTTTTGGTAATGATAAGCGCAACGTCAGAGCCACAACAGGAAATCGTCGCTTCCAAACACCAAAAGTTCTGAAATAGCAGAAATAAATAAAATATAATATTCCATACAACATTCATTAGAGTTTGTGGCTTCACTACACATGAGGTTATGTAGCCCCCTAGCCTACAAGCCCAGGCTACTATTGTATTAAAACAGTATTAGAGACCGGCAATTCAAACTGTAAATGAATTAATCTTACTGATTGGGTAAGGAATATTCCTTAGGGTATGGTTTTAGATTTGAGGTTTAAAAAAATTACCTTTCTATTGTATTCCTAGTTTTAATGTGTGCTTCATTGTATCGTTGTTCCGCTTCAGTAACAGGATTTAAAACTGGTGTTAATAAATAAGATCTATTTGGATAAGCACTGTCACCAAGCATCCAGCGGTTGCCAAACAGACCTGCATCACATTGAGCTGTGAACAAGTAATATTAAGTATGTGTATATTATCAACGAATTAAGTTTTGTTACAACTTTAAGAAGATTAGTATAGTAAATTAAAACATTTGAAGTCATAATTAGCTACCTCTAAGAACAGAATTGTTGAAAATTGTGGCATCATGTGTGGAACCTGGCCATCGAGCAACTACATTCATGAATTTTAAATCAGCATCACATATCGCTTGGACATTTAAGGAAAAATAACCCTTGCGATTTCTAAATTCTTCTCCTATAACATGACCTGGAAGAAACCATAGGTAATTTAAGTAATTTAACACTATCAACAGTATATTACTAGAACAGTATATTAGGCTGTCAAACACTCACATGGTGATTGGATACGTATATGAGTGCAATCAATTGCAGCAAGAACACGAGGAAACCGTGCGATTCGGTAGAACTTTTCAGCACTTTGTTGGTCAACAACAACATATTCATCATACAAGCTAGCGATTGCTATGGATATATCGCGTACAATTCGGCCTGCTGTTGATGCAGAGACTCCAACAAAATCAGCTACAGAAATCAACATTGTGCCTAATGCATAGAACCTTAAAGTCAGCAACAATTGATGCAGTGGTGAAACGCCGTGATTCCTTTAAAATAAAAAAAAGACATTAAAACAGTAGACGCATTATAGTCATACATAAGATTACATAGTTTGGTACCTACCTTGTGGAGGTTACACGAACTAATGGCATCAATTGTGTTAACAGCGTATTCACTGCAGATTTAGATAGCCTAAACCTGAAGGTGAACTCTGCATCATCCAGACTCTGCATATAGTTAACCCTTGGGATTCTCCGAACAATAGCGCGTTGTCTGTCTTCAGATTCGCTATCGGTTTCAGTATCCGAGTCCGATAACAGAGCAAGTAGCTCCATATCACTATCGTCACTATCGCTAAATAATATCATTGCCATTTTTTCCTTGTTACTTAACTTTTATCCAACAAACTTCACACAAACCATGGAATGTAAAGGATTGCAATCTGCGATTGTTTACACCGATCGAAATAAACGTCAAATTGGACGGATTGGTTATTGATACGTCAAAACTGTCATTCTCGAACAGAGGCCTATCTATAATCTGTGATCCGCCCTCCCGACGATTGATTGATTTTTGAGATAGCAAACTTAATCTAAGGATTACTTATTGGCATGATATATCCGAGAAATAGATTAAAATATCAATCTCAGATAGGAAAAAATGGATCAGGATTGATTATTAATTTCGGGCGTTACAGGCTTCCGGGTCATCCAATTATCAAAAAGAGATGCCACAACCAAAGAAAAGCAAAAACACATCACAGCAGGAACTGATAGATATAGCCTCGCATTATTTCAAAAAACCTGATGACTCTGAATCGGATATAATTGCAAAGAGCTGGGCTCTTAAACTTAAACGTTTATCAGCCGATCAAAGACGCTATGCGGAGAAAATAATAAATGATGTTTTATTCGAAGGCGAAATGGGATCACTGTCAAGAAACGGAGTTCAGATCTTGCCTGTTAGCTCACCCATGTACACATACTCATACCAATCCCCCTCACCACATCAGTCACCATCACCTGTGCCATCACCAAATGCACTCCACTCAACCTTGACATACCAGTCACCATCACCAAGTGGGCACCACTCAACTTTGACATACCAATCACCCGCACCACAACAGTCACCATCACCTGTGCCATCACCAAATGCACTCCACTCAACCTTGACATACCAGTCACCATCACCAAGTGGGCACCACTCAACTTTGACATACCAATCACCCGCACCACAACAGTCACCATCACCTGTGCCATCACCAAATGCACTCCACTCAACCTTGACATACCAGTCACCATCACCAAGTGGGCACCACTCAACTTTGACATACCAATCAACAACACCACAACAGTCACACTCACAAGTCATAAGCAAGACACCGGTGCATGGTACTGCCAAATCACTCATAATTGTGCCATCTCAACCTATGCAGGCGCCAAGGCTGTCTCATGAACAGCCTGTAATTCATATACCAGAACCAACTACTGAAGAAGAAGAATCAGATACTGCGGCTAAGTTCTTAACACACATTCTTTTTAGTAACTTCTTAAACGAATCGAGAGACTACGTATATAGACCAAACAGAACTTTTTGGGTATGAATCGGTTGCACAACCGAGCTATACAAGATAAAATACAACAAACCATTAAAAAGTTTTCTTTTTGTCTGTCTCATATTTTGTCTGTCTCATATATTCCCCTTTTTATCTCAGGATTATAGGGTTTCAGCCGTAATGGCGACTACCAACGAAAGCGCAACGCAGATTCAAAATGCAGAACTAGCCAAACCACCTCCTCCGAAGGATTCACAACCACAGAAGAAAAAGAAGCCCTTCCCCAGACCACAAAACAAGGTCGATAAGTCGAAGATGCCTCAACCAAAACATTTAACTTTAACCGACAGTGCATTGACTAACGACCCACTGTGGAAAGATTCTTTTATTCTCGACGGAGAGACTGGCGTCACGAATGAAGATGCCGCTCAGGAATTTGAGCCAGACGCTGCGGGATTCGTTAGCGTGATTGAGTTGGAGTATATTTCACAATCACATTTAATTTTTGTTATGATTATTTAGGTTACGATGAATATAAATGAAAATAAATAAATATCATACATACCCGAAAATTTTCTTTTAACTTTTGAATTATAGCCTCACACGTTTCCTGTATTATTAAATCCAAAGTACGAGGAGCGACAGCACACATAAACTTTAAATCTTCCAAGTCCATACCAGTGACTAAGTACCTTAGAGTTATAAGCCTTTGGCTGGCAGGGATAGCTTGTCGCATATTGGTATCATGCTTTTCAATATTGGGTCGAATCAACTCCAACAATGTTTTAAAAGAATCGGTGTCCATTCGTAGAAATTTTTTATAATCGTCCGGCTCAGTTGCTTGAAGAGTTCTATGCAAATGTTCATGCGTGAATCGATATCTCATTTTATACCATTCCTTGCACCATCGCCTCTTTCTTTTCTCTTTTTTTGTGATAGATACCGCTAGAGTTATAGCAAGGAATGCCTTGTCTGCGTTGGAAACCATTATTATAAATTTTTGCGACGACCACTATTCTGGGCAAAGGGCAAACGACTGCGTCGTGGACTTGATGGAACCTTCAAGTCACGTCAAGTCCCTAGTGAAGTGAAATTGTCAATCACGTGAGACTTGTCAAGTGCACTTGATCGTCTCGGGGACCCATTACATTTCAAAAAAGGATTTAACGCTTCTTGGTGACCCTATATTTGACGACGCATTTTCTCCTCTCCTAAATTGTAAATAAGATAATTTACAATAAATTTTTGCATCGTCTTTTAAATAATATCAATAAATTAATTAAATTGAAAAAGTACAGAATCATAATCTTATTTTGATTGCAACAGATAAAACATTCATATGTTTTTACGAATTTAAATCGCGCGCGGTTTTCAAAACAGGTCTGATATAAATTTCTCTCTTGTGATTGGACAGAAGCTCTGCTTATTAGGTCCGCAATTTGACGCACACATTGACAGATTTCTAGGAGAAATGTGAGACACACAAAGACGTTGTCTTGTGTAATTATACTAAACCGTAAGCATTTCGAGACGCAGCTTTTCGTCCGATGTCGACTGCGTGATCCCGATCGCGATCGTTATGCGATCGCGATCGATAGGCCGGGCGGCGAGTTTTTGAAGAAGTGTACTTACCCAATATTAACATAATTATTTTAAACTAATTATGTTATAGTTTTTTAATAATTCTATACTAATTATGATAATACCAATTACCAATGAAAAATCAGCAATGAACAATAGCCTGCAAATGTTACCGATGGCGCCGGAAATAATAGCCGCTTTTAAAGAAGCAAATCATCCAGGTAATGTGTCGGGAGTTATGAAAGAATCGGGAGACATATTACTTTTAACCACTGCCCGATCCACACAAAAAATATATTTCCCATTATTGCTGTTCATGGTGTTTTGGACAAATAAGGGGAATCTCCAGTGGAGCTTTTCAGGCGCCCCCATGCTAAAGCTTTACACGGACTTCATTAATACAAAAAATTTGAGGTTTAAAATGAGGAGTGGTTCGGATCCGCTAAAAACATCTGAGATTGTTTTTCATGCGATGTTCGGGACCTACCTTGAGAATTTGAGCGTTTTGGAAAAGATAACTAGTAAGGCAAAGTGGCACACTAGAAAAGAGGTTAACGCAGTTTTCCAGAAGAGGGCTGAAAAAGAAAAATTGGTTTTTAACCCTATTACTTTTAAGTACGTGTCAAAGATGTCACAAGCACTTATGACGAAGTCTCTGGGAAATGTCGACCCTATGTCTATAGGTAGGCCTTCGTTTACAGGATTCAGGAAACGCACTTTCACTCAAGAGTTTCTCACTTACATAACCACAGGGAGGAGTGCATTAAACTTCACGAGTGAGCCAACCCAGTTACAATATGCTTTGAAGAAATTAAAAGATGAACTTCTTAATGAAAAAGAGAAATTGACGATTGCTGGAACAAGTAAATGGGAAGTGAAAGGATCTACTGGGGAGTGGGAGAGATGTGATTTTGTTGTTGAGGAAGGTAACCTCTTTTTCTATGGGAATTAATACATATATATGTTTTTATAATCATTCATTTTATTGCTTGCAAATGTTTAGGTATAGGTTTTAATAAAATAATTCTGTAATTGTAAAAAAAAAAAAAAAATATACACATAGACATACCAATTACCAAAGACCGTGCTCGTCTTCTCGCTGTCTCGGCAAAAGAGTCCGGCTACTGGCTACATGCTCTTCCCTCTGCCAACCTGGGCACTATGTTAGACCATACGACACTTTCTGTTCTCATTGGTCTTAGGCTTGGCGCCACAATAAACCAGCCTCACCGTTGCCACTGCGGTGACTGCGTTGACGCCTTCGGCCACCATGGGCACCATCTCTCCTGTTCGAGAAGCGCTGGACGCTTCTCCCGCCATAGTACCCTTAACGACATCATCCGTAGGTCCCTTGCCACCGCCCATGTGCCAGCTGTACTAGAACCTATTGGTTTGGCACGTAGCGATGGCAAGAGACCTGATGGTATGACGCTCGTACCGTGGAAGATGGGCAGGTCGCTTGTTTGGGATGCAACTTGTGCAGACACTTTAGCTGCATCCCACATTCAGGCGACCTCCTCTATGGCGGGTGCAGCGGCCATCAGCGCCGAACAGGCCAAGAGGCGCAAATATGAAAACCTCGATGGGAGCTTCGTATTCGTGCCTTTTGGTGTGGAGACCTTGGGGCCGTGGGGCCCAGGGGCTCGAGCTCTTTTTGAAGAAATTGCGAAAATAGTTATCGAGTCAACCGGGGACCCGAGAGCTGGCAGCTACCTTGGTCAAAGAATTAGTTTGGCCATCCAAAGGGGTAATGCTGCCAGCATCTTGGGTTCAATGCCTCGCTGCGGTGGTCTCGATGAGGTTTTAGATTTAATTTAATTTATTTTAGTTTTAATTTAATGTTGTTTTTTTTAGATTTAAGTTTATTAATGGTTTATTTAATAAATTTTAAATAATTACCAATTAGATATAAAAAAATGGGCTGAGTTGTTTTAAATAAATAAATATATAAATAAAAAAAAAAAAAATAATAAAAAAAAAAAAAAATAGTGTCAATGGGTTTCTTCTATGTTACTTGTTCACAATATTAGGTATGTCAATATAAATAGTTTCGATTATTAGTAATGTCAAATTAAAATTTAGTTTAAGTACAGGTTTAGTAAGTGAAACGTAGTCATTTTGTAGGAAGGATGCTAAATTGATCACATTTAAAAATTCCAAAGCTACAGAAACTTTGTACAAAACTTTAACTCTCGTAATATGAAGCAATTTGATTATCAACAACCTTTGAATAGTCTTAATAAAGAAATGATATATAATTTTCTAGACCGAATGACAACTTATATTCGTGGATTAAATATACTACTTACTAAAAGAAAAATGCTTTGCAGTTGTGGATTGTAAGATCTACATCTCCGGTGTCGAGGCGAAACGTGCGTCAAGTGTTTTGGGATTTGTGTGGTGTTGCGTGGTGCTGGTGCGTATTGCTTGCTTAGTGGCTGGTTTTCCCTGCATGTCGCATGCTGCATGTTGCACCAAACAGATTTGATCTGAGATCTGATGTATAACGGTTTCACAAAAGGAATAGAGGTTGTCTTTGCTTTCCTTCACAGAGTATTTATTGTTAAAGTGAACGCATTCTTGTCAAGTTACTTGTAGTTGTACGAATACTGTAGACAAGTGTCACTTTGACACCGCTCTTGCTTTGCGCCTTCTTCTTGGATTCCCAACTTGAACAAAAGCCTTAATTGTCTCTCTGCATAAATTTATTTAAATCCTATAATTCCTAGTTTGTTATTAATATATTGTGACGTGCATTGTACATTGCATTTATAGAAATACAAGAGTATAGATGTCAGCTGCTGTTTCATTGACCAACGACACCATTAAGTACAGCTGCGTCAATCCACTGCATCTCAGATCTCGCTCTCTAGATCTGATCATTTATGACATCTGTTGTATTTGCGAAGCACACGTTTAATTAATTGTTAGGAGAGAACTCTGCGAGAGCAACCCTGATGGCTAACTTCGCGTCGGCAGTAAAGCTGGAGCAGGATGAAGTGGGGTAGCCAACTTCACTGCGTTATAGGGACCCGGTGCGGGACAGACGTGCGTTGATTATTGTAATACGAAATAAAATTAATATTGGTGCTACCTAGTGGTTTTTGTTTCATAGTTTACACTTCTGATATGATTTTCCTTAAATAATGTTATAATTTTAATATGTACTAATTCGCTGCATCAGATTGTCAAATTTATATAAAGCAAGCAACCAGCGAGGCAGCGAGTCAGTCCACAGTCCGCAGTTCACATCTATCAACACACTAGTTAACATCCAAACTACAGTGTTCGCGTAAAGTAAAGTTCCGTGAGTAGTTCCCAAATGAAATTCAGTGGAAATTGCTTGTGGTTTTTTTTTTTTTAAAAGACTGTCGAAGCGGACCTCCTAACAGTTCGAAGAATTTCAAACGAAGATATTATTATAAACTAGAATTCTTAGCGGTTGGCTATGGTTATTTCAATTTACAAGGAATTCCTCGGAAAAAAAATCGTATTGCCAGTTGAGGATAACCACATAAATGGACAAAGCCACAGAAATAAACTTATAAGAGTTATAATAGAAAAAAATCTAGATATAAGATTTCACCATTTAATGAAATGCAAATCTCAATAAAAAGCTCGAATTCAAAGCGACAATATTTTAGAAAAATAAGGCAACAAAAAAGTAATATTTTATTTCGTTTTATTGCATAATATACTGACAGTCTTTTCATTATTCAATTTATAGGTTGAAACAAGCCTTTGTCCACGACAAACGCCGGGCGAAACAGTAGTTAGTAAAAATGTATTGGTAAGCGAAAATAGCAACGGTGACATATTGTCGACTCGAAAAACTCGGAGTGACCGAGTCAGCAAAATGCCTGTTGGGTTTAAGTAGAATTATTTGAGTAGCAACTAAGTAAATAAGTACTTCGAAAGTATTGTGAAATGGCCCCGATCCGCAAATATTATTTTTCATTAGAAGACATAACTAGATCATATTATTGGATACAGATAAATGTTCATTCCGCGTTCGACTACCAGTGCTCCACTATGGGTAAACAGCAAAGTAAATCTAATTGAGGAGCAGGCCATAATAGCGCAGAACGTATCTCAGGGAGATATCGGATTAGAAACCAGTGTGACAATGTATGGTAGCATGATCATTGCGATCTTCACATTGTCACTGCATGTGTTATTGTATTGGATATTGTGTAAATGTAACCAACATACGAAGCGTTGGGTTCAACGACGGTTGGATGTCGCGGGCATAGCGACAATTAAACGTGGTCTCGCCACAACAACCCCGCCGCAACCTGCTCAAGTTGTAGTGACATCATCTTAAGTATAATGTAATAAGAGAGGTATCGTGCAAGTTACGGATACAGCTATCCTCATAAAACCCAGGCACCACCGGGGGAGTTAGCATGTCCAGCAGTCCAACATAGTACGTGTGGAAATTCGCCATCTCATCACGTTCCGGCACATGGTACTAGCAAGGTCTGCAGTCACTTCCGTACGTGATCTCTGGTGCTAACTGACTACAGTATGGTAGAGCGGACACCAATATAAAATAGTATTAAGGTAACATTAATTTAGCATAAGTAGTTTTGAAACTTAGATAAGATAGTTAGCGAAGGTCTTCGTTTCCTAACACCGGTGCGATCAGACGTATCTTTAATTATTATAACGAAAGTTTTCGTGTGGCTCTAGGTCTTAGATCGGGAACACCACTGTGCCATCAGCACAGATGTCCGTGTGGAAAAGAGGTTGATTTTGGAATCCACGGACTCTCCTGCCAAAGGAGCTCTGGTAGGCTGTTTAGGCATGGCTCTCTTAACGATACGATTACAAGAGCTCTTGCCACCATAAATATTCCTGCGCTCATTGAGCCGACAGGGATTAGTCGGGATGATGGCAAGAGACCTGATGGATTGACGCTGGTTCCCTGGGAACGGGGACGGGCGCTAATGTGGGACGCAACTTGCGTTGACACATTGGCCCCGTGTCATATCAGGAAGACAGCATCAAGACCGGGAGCCGCAGCAGAAACAGCTGAAAACGGCAAGCGGCGCAAGTATGCCTCTCTTATAGAGAGTTACATTTTTGTGCCGTTTGCCGTGGAGACCCTGGGGCCATGGAGTCTAAGTGCTAAAAAAATTTTACGAGACATTTCACCGCGATTAATAGCCTCATCTGGTGACAGAAGGGCTGGCTCATTTTTTGCGCAACGGATCAGCCTGGCTGTCCAGCGCGGAAATGCAGCCAGTATTCTTGGCACCATTCCACGCGGTCATGATTTATATAGTAATTAGATAAGGCTAGCTTTAAGTTTTATTGTAATATTTTCATTTAAAAAAATAAATTATAATATACCTATACCATTTTATGTAAAATCAGTATAATTAAACCAATTTCGCAAACAAAAAGGACTTCTACTTTCAACAGCAGCTCCAGGCAGCAGCCCTTAGATTATAATAAACTGCTTTTTTTTTAAAAAAAACGGTAGTTATTTGTAAGACCTAAGCAAGCATGTGTACTGCGATTATTATTGGTTTATATATGACTTAGACAATAGACAAATATACCGAAATATTTGTTTTAGGTGTATCCGAAAAAACCGTGTTTAAAATCACCAAAGAAGATGAGGTCGCAGCCAGCACTGTAACGTTGTCTCATACAAATTAGAAATTAATATTAACTAGCGGAACCCGCAAGCATCTAACGCCGGACGAGGGTTTTCTGCATACATAAAATCGATACGCGCGCGTTCGCTGATCCCTAAATCAAAAACTGGTCTTAGCGAAGTTGCTCTGCAGAGCCGCCAAACTACCGAGGGCGTGTGCGACGGTTTCTGGATCATTCGACGCGCGGACCTGCGGCCAGCGGTGCGTGTACTCGTAGTGTGCTGCGTTGCGATCTCTCAGTACTTAATGTTTCTTTTTGTTGTGCTCCTATCGGAACCCGTAAAGGGTGAGTTCCAACTTCCCTATCACTATAAGCTGTTCTCAGTGCGCTGTAGTGCTGGAGTCGCTAGGCTGCAGGGCTATGGCGCACGAGATCGTTGGGCTATCCTGACGCCAACGCTCTGGGGTTCCAGGTTCACGGATAGGAATTCCAAGGACTGAAGTTCACTATTGGAGTTTCCCCGGAACCGGAGTCCGCGGGGGCGTCTCCGTCCGAGCTTCCGGATCCCTGCTTCTTGTGTGGTGTTCGCGCCTGCTGCCGTGACCCTCCTACCCTGAGGACCTACTCTGAGGACCTCCGTGCCTGGACCCGAGCGTGCCGGAAGGACCCTAGCTACGCGCGTCAGGCCAGTCACTCGTTTACTAGCTCAATTCTGCGGTGTAGGGCGGTGGAGGAGTTGATTAAAGGCAATTGATTCACGACCCTGGTTTTTTCTTCATTCTACTCACTACCTGTGACCTCTGCACCGTCACAGCACGTCGACTAAGGTTTCAACACCACGCAAAAGCGGTCCCCACCCTGAAAGGATCGAACTGGATGACTTCGAACGGTGTGCTATAAGGCATAAAATACATGAATTTTATTACGTGAAAAGGAATTGCCTATTCTAACAAAGTTAAAAGTACTGACAGACGTGCTCAAAAAAAGCATGCTTTTATGCTTGCTTAAAGTTAGCATGCTCATGCAACTGTTCACATTTGCCAGCAAATAAGCATGCTTGCTGGAAGCATACTCATAAATAAGCATGCTCAAAGCAAACGTACCGGACAGACGTGCTGCTATTTGGCACCAGGCTCTTGGACAAAATGGATGTACAAAGATATTATAGTGACAGTGCTATCCATACAGAACTCAATAAAATAATCATATTGCTCGCAACGGAATTGTGTAAGAACATTTTGGTGAAAAAGGAAAAAACAAAAAAAAGGAGAGTTTGGGTTCGTAATTGGATAAACAGAAGACAATCACTGGGAGCAAGTAATCGATTGTTGGCAGAGATGCGAAGCGAAGATCTCGACAGTTATAAAAATCATTTGCGCATACTCCCGCATAAATTTGATGAGCTACTTTCTAAAATTGAGAGTGTCATACAAAAACGAAACACTTGTATGCGAGATGCTATTCCAGCTAAAGTAAAACTGGAAATTACATTGAGATATTTAGCTGTCGGAGATTCTTTATACACATTATCAGCACTTCACAGGGTTGGAAGATCAACAATATCTGAATTTAGACCTGAAGTTTGTGCTGCAATATCCATGGCATTAAAGGATTACATTCGGGTAAGTGAAACAATGTTGTATGAATATTTGAAAAGGTTTTATTTAATTTTATAATGTAATCATATTTCGAATAATAATCAAAATAGCAGCGAATAATTTACGAAAGTTTCCATGCCTCACTCAACAAATCTATTTGAGCATGACCTTGTTGTGATTGGGCATTGGGTGTATCTGCGTCATTTTGTATGTTTAAGGGTGAAAGTGTAGAATAGTTCGAAGCACAAGTGTCGGGTTGAATGTTTGAATATGAAAGCATATGACTGTTCGAAGATTGAAGAATGTTCGTTTGCGTCTTCGAAGCTGGGAGTGTTGAAGTGATGGGTTGAAGGTTTGAAGGTGAATAATTATAGGTTTGTGTGTTCGAAGCTGGGTGTGTTGGGAGTGTTGAAGTGATGGGTTGAATGTTTGAAGATTGAAGGATGTTCGTTTGCGTGTTCGAAGCTGAGAGTGTTGAAGTGATGGGTTGAAGGTTTGAAGGTGAATAATTGTAGGTTTGTGTGTTCGAAGCTGGGTGTGTTGGGAGTGTTGAAGTGATGGGTTGAATGTTTGAAGATTGAAGGATGTTCGTTTGCGTGTTCGAAGCTGAGAGTGTTGAAGTGATGGGTTGAAGGTTTGAAGGTGAATAATTGTAGGTTTGTGTGTTCGAATTTGGAAGTACAGATAAATTAGGATACATATCTCGACGTCTAGCCGAAGTCAAAATTGCTTGTATTTCATTTTGTACGCCTAATGCTTCGTACAATGGAAGTCGCCGCAGTTGAGACGCTACGTTCATTCCAAAAAAATGAAACTCGTCTTCTGCGTTTCGGTTGTTTATCGCGGAAGATATATTTTGTAAGCGATTTAGAGCCTCAGCAACACCAACTGTTTCGCCTATTTTTTTCACTTTTTTTCGCCTTCCTGAATAATCGTCAGATGGGCGTGATTCCTCAGAGATCGACGCCGACTGTGTCGGTGGCGGCGGTGTCGGTATCGATTCAGTAGCTTGTGTTGATGTATCTGTCTCCTGTAAAAAATAATATTAGTTAGGTTCTTATATAGGTACTTGTACTTAATTTGTTAGGTACAGTCGCCTACAGATAAAACGGACCCCTCAACCCTCACTACTTATAGTTTATTTGTAAGGCGGGGGGGTCCGTTTTATCTGCAGGCGACTGTACTTATACATACTTGTGTAAAATGTTTTAAGATAATATTGTCGTTTTATTTCAGATTCCTTGCTATGAAGAATGGAAGCGCATTGAACATGGATTTCGAACAAAATGGAATTTCCCAGGATGTGTGGGAGCGATTGATGGAAAACATATAAATATTTTTGCTCCTGATGACTCTTCAGATTACTACAACTACAAAGGTTCTCACAGCGTTATACTCCTGGCATTAGTTGACCATGATTATTGTTTCTCGTATGTGGATATTGGAACCAATGGAAGGGCTTCCGATGGAGGAGTTTTTCAACAATCTAGCTTGGGAACGGCTTTGGAAAGAAATACTCTCAATCTACCAGAGGAATCAGTCATTGTAGGAGATGCTGCTTTTCCACTAAAAACTTATATTATGAAGCCATATGGAACGACACCAACGCATAAAAAAAAAATATTCAACTATCGTTTGTCTAGAGCCAGACGAATAGTTGAAAATACTTTTGGGATTTTAGTTACAAGATTTCGGGTTTTTCTTAACAATATAGATATGACACCAGATAAAATTGACACGATTACATTGGCTGCTTGTTCTTTACACAATTGGCTTCGAAAAACGTCTGATATGTATATTACCCAACGATGTGTTGATTTTGAAGACATACAACAACATGTTGTTATACGAGGATCATGGAGAGATCAATTGCGCATAGCCATGGAAAGTTTACCAGCAACTCGAAGTAATCACGCCTCTCGACGAGCGGTGGCAATAAGAAACGCTTATGCACAACTTTTCGAAACAACAGAGGCATTGCCATGGCAAGATCATATGATTAACATTTAACTTAATAGATACTTACCACTAAGTCGGATTCAATAGTTTCACGATCGTCCGTGTCTGCCATAAATGAATTCATTTCCGTAAACCATGACATGGGTGGTTTATAAACGTCTGCTGCACCGGCTCCGGACCGCTTCGAACTGTTAATTTTTCTTATTCGGCATGATACATAGATCTTAGATTTTTAATTTTAGTTTTAATTATTTTCATTGTTAAACTTGAATCATTCATGTCCTTTAATAAAGCCTCATAAGCATTATTTCGTGCAATATTATTTTTATATAAAGGAGAATGTGTGTTCCACAGACATTCGTAACTTCGATAATGTGACACAAAAAGCAAAGTTTTTTCTTCTCCCCAACGCGACATATCAATTTTCGTTTTTATTTTTGACGCAATAACAGTCGCCTGCCACGGATCGAGATCGAATGGATAATAGCATGCTAATAAGCAAACCTGTTCAGACGCGCTCGGAGCACGCCCCCTTCTACCCGCGCCTCAGGTAGCATGCTCGAAAATCAAACGTCGGTTGATTTATGAGCATGCTATAAATAAGCATGCTCATTACATGACACACGTGCTACTAATGAGCACTTGCTCAATAAAAGCATGCTTTCGTGCTAGTAATGAGCACGTCTGTCTGTACCTTACCACTTTGTGGAGAATAATGAAAGGCATGGGATACGATATTGTCGTCTGGCGTTATCGATACCTGGAAGAATTGCGAAATAATCGTCTCGTTAACCAGCGCCCAGTTGTATATTTGGACGAGATATATATACACGCTACATATTGCACCAGAAAATGTTGGCAAAGCGAACAAAAAGAAGGTGTATTATCATCAGACTCCAAATGGCTACGTTGGATTATCCTCCACGCGGGTGGAGTGGTATGGGTTTCATATTCAATGCGCAACTCAGCTCAGATCTCAGTCACAAGCGGCCGATTATCACGACGATATGAATAAAACGAATTTTAATAAGTGGCTTAAGCATGTGCTACACGGTTTCAAACGGCGGCGGTTTGAAACAGAGGTTTAAAATAGATAGTTGTTTTATGCCAAATTTCGTTTGACCTTGAAACACCCTTGGCAGCAAGGCTTGCGTTTGAAACCACTGGTAGAAGCGTTGGTTTAAAACTTGTTTGAAACAGTCTAGCCGCTTGTTTAAAACCTCGTGAACGACAGTCACGTTGCAGCGGCGAGCGCAGGCAGACGTACGCAATGGCACGAGAACAAAAAGAACGACAAGTTCTGTAAGAACTTCTTCTTCTTCTGTAAGAACACTTTTATAGAGACTTGCCCTGCCTTTGGGATTTGAAATGCGAGTCGTACAAAGACTCCACGCAGAAAAAAAATGCGTGGGATATTTTAGCCACAAAATTAAAAGAAATTGACCCAACGGCCAACGCCGCGTCTGTAAAAAAATAGACAATTTAAGAATTTCGTACACACGGGAATCGAAGAAGGTAAGTAACTTAACTTTAAGTTAATTAAAATAGAACTACATAACAGTTTTGAAAAAAAAATCAGTTGAATATTTTATAATGTAGGTACATAAAATTACGTAGTATAGGTACCTACTACCTACCTACTTTTTTGTTCACCTGGTAGGTATTTACTTATTATGACTGTTCTTCAATAGTTGCTTATGTGAAACCAGAATTAACAATTTATTTGTATGAAAATATTTACTGATTGTGATAATTATTTTTTATTAAGTTTCGTACCTATCTTAGAGTATGAAAAAATTCAGTAGGTAGGCACCTATTCTACAGTCATGCTAGCCGAAAATAAGATGTTTACTGGCGAAGAGAAAATAAGTATGAATACATGGAAAACATGCACGAGGTCACGCTGGCGGAGCTGCAGGTTGCGGTCGGTGAAGAAGATGCAACAGCAACTCGCAGCCATTAGCAGACCTCACTGACCCCCCACCCCCGGCTCCAGAACTCACAGTTCCAACGATCTGATGATCCAAATTCTTGGAAATATATGGATATGAGCCGGGTGTCGCCAGATGCAGCTCACAGCCAGCAGCCTCCCTACTGTGGAGGTGGAAGTCCACCCCACAAACGAAGATTGTCCGTTTACCAGCATGTTACCTTTGAGTTACGGCGCCGATTCAATGAGTGCCTCAATTGGTAGCCAGAGGAATGCCACATCGCTGGAAAACCATGTGCTGAGTCAATTTTGTTCCCAAAAAAAACCAAAAACAACCCAAATATTTAAAAAATAAAACAATTAATCCTACTATAAATTCAGTAAATAAATCAAATGACTTTTAGGAACATTTAAGTGGTTTAAGAAACAGTGTGCCTATTATTAAGGGTATACCAAAGAATTCACGTTTGGTGGTGGCGAATACCTTAAAGAAAATAATAGACTCTATAGTGGACAACTATGTGCTGAGTCCAACCAACACAACCAAAATATTTTAAAAATAAAACTGGTCTAAATATTTCTATTAGTAAAATTCACACTAATAATCAATCTCAACAACACGAAATTCAAAACAATTAATGCTACTATAAATTCAGTAAATAAATCAAATGACTTTTGGGAACATTTAAGTGGTTTAAAAAACAGTGTGCCTATTATTAAGGGTATACCATAGGATTCACGTTTGGTGGTGGCAAATACCTTAAAGAAAATAATAGACTATAGTTAGTGTAAATTCCGTGCAAAGTTGGGATCACTGAGTTCAGAATTTTAAATGTGGACAAAAACGAGAGCTGCTCCCTTACACAGAAAATAAAAAAGAATTGCTGTAGTTATGAACACAATGCTAATTACAGCAATTATAATTCACGTGAATTAAAACATAACAATAAAAATAATTCAACATTTTATATTAAAAATAAAATAAGTGATGGAGATTATAAAGATGCAGCTCGAATTTTGTTTTCTAGCGATGTCCCAGATTGCCCCAGAAACGGCAGAGACCTTAGAGGCTCTCCGATCTAAGCATCCCCAGTCTAACCAGCCAAATGGCAAGTAAAATAGCTTGTAATGGAGGACAAATACCACACCAAGCTTGCAGGGGCATTGTTAAACAGTCTTCAGATGTTACCAATGGCGCATGAGGTTGTAAACTGTTTGTAAGAAGCCCGAACACCAGGAGCAGTATCTGGAATTCTAAAAGAGTAAGGGGACATGTTGCTTATGACTACTGCAAGATCCACACAGAAAATGTATTTGCCTCTACTTATGCTTTGGGTCATGTGAGTACAAAGGACTCCCAAGTTGAATTTGAGTTTTCCTGAAGGAGACATGCTCAAAATGTATAATGACAATATTGAGAAAGGTCTCTTCAAAATTAAATCAGGATCTGACCCCTTTAAAACGACAGAAGTTGTATTTCACGCAAGCTTTGGAACTTATTTGGAAGATCTGAGCATACTATCGCAAATTACAACACAAGATTAGCGGCACCAACGTTAAACGGAGTGTTAAATCAAAGAGCATCCAAACCATCAATAAAAAATAGAGCCAATTAAATTCAAATACGTTTCAAAAATGGCGCAATCTCTTTTAAAAGTCTTGGAAATGTGGACCCAATGGCTATTAGTCGACCTTCATTCTCAGTAACTCACCTTTTCTATCAGCATTAAATCTAACAGCTTCAACTCCATTTCAAGAAAATGTGTAACACTTTTTTAATATGTTAGAGTCTTAAGATTTTGGACAAAAATGGAATATAGAACCTTGGTAGCTTCTATACCTTTTTCGTAAACACGTATCTTCAATGTAGACGAAAGTGGATTTTTAACCGTCCAAAAAAGCTCAAAAAATTGTAGCATTTAAGGGAAAGAAGCAAATTGGCGCCGCTACTAGTGGAGAACGAGGTATTAATATTTTATCTCTGGATTATAGGGTCTAGCCGTAATGGCGAATTCCAAAGACGACCAAGAGACTACCCAACCTGCACCGCAGGCATCACAACCACCACCACAACAGCAAAAGAAGAAGAAAGCCTTTCCGCGGCCGAATAACAAATTCGACAGGTCTAAGATACCACAATCAAAACACATTACTACATCAGAAACAGCATTGACCAACGACCCGCTATGGAAGGATTCCTTCATCATTGATGGTGAAACAGGCGTCACCAACGAAGATGCAGCCCGCGAGTTCGAGCCCGATGCGGCAGGGTTTGTAAACTTAGTCGAATTGGAGTATAAAGCAATTTCGGACGTAGATAAGGCCTATTCCAAGGCCATACCCGCGTCACTCCATGTCTATTACCACATAATATTCTACTGGTACAAGGCGTCACTCTTAGCGCAACGCCATGGGACATCGACGATGGACCAGGAGCGCCTAATTCACTTTATAAGAGGATATGGAGGTTTGAAAATTGCTTCTGGAGCGGCGGAGTACCTAGAAGGACTGGGAGACTTCAAGGATGCTACTGGGGTAAAGCACATTCTTAATGTTCAAGAGCCCAATCTGCAAGGCCACTTCGGCCAAGCGACGGCGGCGACCCATAGCAGTTACGAGATGCTGCCCGCACCAGCTATCTTCTTGGCACGTGTCCTCGAAGATTTGAATAAAACAACTGATCGGATCAACAATCCTGAATGGATCATCCCTGCGATTCGTCCAGTAGTTAGAAGAGCACCGCCCCCGCCCCCACAACAGGAGGAACAGGAACCCCGGCCACGACGAAGGAGGGCTGAGGAACTAGCACCAGAGCAACGCGACCCCGATCTCCGGGCTAGCGAAGAGGACCTGGTACAACCACCTGACGGAGGGGAGGCAAACCTGCCAACCGTTAATCTACTTGGCTGGGCAATGCCTAGAACTCTGACTCAAAATCAATTAGCAGAGATTCAAGACGCGATTCCCGACCCTGAAGATTTTGCCCTTGGCAACAACACCTTTCAAGTTCACCGAGGGCTATTCGAACTGGCTTATCGACGATTAGTCGAGGTCAAGACTTATAAAATATCTGACCCGCCAGCTTCAGCGAACGGCAGTATGGCACAACAGGCGACCTGGCGTCCCTGTCAGCCATCTCGAGGGCGCTTCCAACGCTATGTCGAGACTCCGGGACAGGTTATGTCACGAACGGAATTACCCGTACGCGTCGTAACCGCAGCCAAAGTGTTCGCGTATCGCACCATACGTCGCGAGTTCGAGGACGAGAACAACGATGAGAACAATACCACTGCCGTATGCTACGCTGGTTTATTTGGCCAGTTTATCCCTCCAATGCTAATATTTAAAAGGACGAGACAAAACCCGGAACTAGCAACTGATGCTCCGCTCCTATAGGCAGTATTGTTATTGTTTCTGAAAGCGGTTATTAACTCTGCTGTCTTCGTAGAATGTTTGAAGCACTTTATTAAAATTGTGAAGCCCATACTGGAAAACAAAGTTCTTCTGCTTATGGATGGACATACGACACACTCAAATAACTTTGAAGCTCTGTGTTTGGCAAAAGATAATACAATAAATCGAATTCAGCCTCTTGTATATTTGGAAAATACCAGTCGAGTATTTTCTCGTCGACGGTATCACAGGGGAAGCTTAGGGTCCGCATATATGTATTATACAAGTATATATGTATTATTTTGCACGTACCTGTACGTTAGAACTTTGAGATAACAAAGTGACGCTGTTGAAAGAAAAAAATTGTCAAAACGATGTATACTCGTCAGCCAACATCATAATGGCCAAGAAACTCAAGCTCCTTTGACGCTAAAAATTTAAAAACAAATTTTGAAAACCCGTTACTCGTCATAATATATGCATTCTTCGATTCATGCCATATACTCAAGCTATTACGGAATTGGATTAGCACAGGATCGCCGTGAACAACAAGCAATTATTCACAATTTACTAGAAGAGGCAGTTTTAAGCGATTTGTTTGCTAATCCTACAACCAGCATTTATAATTTGATTTCTGCTTTTTTCTTTTAACTGACCCCTGCTTTTTTCCATTTTCTCTTTTGATTGACCCCTGCATGTTTATATTGGATTTTAATTTTCTTGTGTTTGACACCTACTTGTGAAATGTACTTTAATATGAATGACCCTCAACCATGGACGAGTTCGGCGAGTACTTCATCTGCTCATCAGGAGGGTCACGACGATGAACTTTATGTGAAGCGACGAAGGTATTCCGAAGAAATTCTTTCATCGTGGAATATAGCAAAACTTGTGCGAGAATTAGGCACAAAAGATCAGTGTGTTGCTTTTGCTGAAGCAACATCAAAAATGTGCCGAGCGCACCGGATCCTTATATCCAAGATAGCCAATACTCATTTTGGCGGTTTTAAATGCTGTAAAAAGTCATGCAGAAGTAAAATGTCACAGATATCCAGGTTTGAAAACATTAAGATCAGTCTTATACATGTTTTTTATTTAATGTATTGTTTCACTCATTTCTTATGAAGAAGTGATATGGGAAGACATTGCGAATGAAGATAAATTCTCGTCTCCCAACACTATCGCAGATTGATATAAAGAAGTGATATGAGAAGACATTGCGAATGAAGATAAATTCTCGTCCCCCAACACTATCGCAGATTGGTATAACTACTGTCGCAAAACAATCATCATAAGTCAACTAACACATAAACAAGAAAATAAACCTAAAATTGGTGGACCTAGGAAAATTGTCCAAATTGATGAGTCGAAATTTCGGAAAAGGAAGTATACCAAAGGTAAATGCATAAGTATAATAAGTGGGCTGGCCAGCACGTTGGATTATTACTAGGTACTAGCTACAAAGATTACCTATCTGCAAAGATTGGTAAATTACTAACCTTCTACCTACCGTTTACAAACACTACATGTCAAACAGGGAAAACTGGAAAAGCACTAGGCAATTGCTATGGGGAATCCAGTATACCTAAGCCTAATTTCAGTTGGTTTTGACAGTCATATATTTCACCAATTATTCTTATATTATTTTGTGTAAATAAAGAAAATAGAGTAGAAAATAGATAAAGAACCTATGATTTAGAATTTGGATAGGTACCTATAAGTTTATATTCACTTCAAATATGGTGAAACCTTTTAATGATTGGTGTATATTAAGTACTTACCTATTAAGTTAGTGGGTTAGTGAACTTAAAGTAGGTAACTCTCATAACAATTACCTACTCGAGGCTTTAGCAAAGTATCAAACTTTATGTAACTACAAGGTCTTAGTGATAATATAGTTTAACAATATAAGACCACTTTTGAAACCTTAACTTAACTACTTGACTGGATCAGATTTCAGTGAATATAAAATAAGATCAAATGGTGCATCAACTGTGTACATTTTCGCCACTTCCGCCACACAAGGTTTCTCGAAAAATAACGAATTTTGTGTAATTTTATAAATGTAGTAAGTAAAATATCTAAAAGTTAAAACAATGGCATCATTGGCATCGACAATAGATTCTGAAATCGTAAGTATATGTATACATATAATTTGTTATTTCATAAAGTGACGCTGTTAAGCTTTGGTCTGGCGATCGTGACGCGCAACGCTGCGGTATGCGCCGCAACGCAGCGTCACGACGCAGCATTTAGCGTCCCTGCGGAGAGGTGGTCAGTTGATTTTGCCGCAGCTACCAAGGTAGACGTGAACATGAACAATTTTTCTGTAATTTGCGCTTTGCTTGAAGAGGAGGAAGAAGAAGAATTTTTACTGCTTCTGAATAGACAAAGAAAATCTCCGAGGAACATGTATTTACAACGGAGGAGTGAAGGTTGTTACGAAACCTTAATAAAAAGGCATTTAATTGATTGTGAAGAAAAATTCATGGGTTACTTTCGGGTTTCAAGGGAGATCTATAACAAGATTTTAATGGCCATAAAAGATGATATTAGTGACACAGAGCCTAGAACCAGAAATCGGAATTTTGCTATTACGGCACAAGAAAAACTATTCCTAACGTTGAGGTAAGTTAAATGAATTTATTTCGGTAATTAAATAAAACAATTCATAATCATATTATTTTTATTAATCGAATACAGTAACTCGGTATAACATCAAAGTATGTTGAATGATTGCTGTGGGGATGGTGTCTCTCGTTGCGAGTTGTATGCGTGGATTGGATGCTGTGGTGTGTTGAATGATTGCTGTGGGGATGGTGTCTCTCGTTGCGAGTTGTATGCGTGGATTGGATGCTGTGGTGTGTTGAATGATTGCTGTGGGGATGGTGTCACTCGTTGCGAGTTGTATGCGTGGATTGGATGCTGTGGTGTGTTGAATGATTGCTGTGGGGATGGTGTCTCTCGTTGCGAGTTGTATGCGTGGATTGGATGCTGTGGTGTGTTGAATGATTGCTGTGGGGATGGTGTCTCTCGTTGCGAGTTGTATGCGTGGATTGGATGCTGTGGTGTGTTGAATGATTGCTGTGGGGATGGTGTCTCTCGTTGCGCCAAGACCAATAATTCCATTTCAGTAACGATGTTACAAACTTGAGCTCTGATTTGAGCTATTTTGTCCGGAGGAAATTGACTAACTACGTCGGCCATACTCCTAAAGAATGTGTGTACTGGAGTATTGCCTTTTTCTGTAATTTGTCTCAACATGTTTGTTCTTTCTTCTCTATTCTTTCTAAACTCTTCGACAAGGCTCTCTCTTTTTTTCTTTTTCACTTGTTATGTACCTTGAGTTTTGTTTTGTGTTATTGAATGTCCTTCTTGCGATGGTTGTTGTGAAATAGATTCACATGGTGAATACGGCGTTGAACTCGGCATTGAAGAAGTTGGTCCTGAACATATCTCTACTGGCAAATTGTTATCTTCATCAACCTCAAGAACATTTCCGGGATTTAGATTTGAAATAGACTCCCTTTCTTCAAAGCTGTCATTTATAAATTTAAGTCTTTCGTCGTCATACTTTGAAACGAAAGAAGCACTTCCAGTTTTCTTCTTATTTTGATTTTTTCTATAATTGTCGCGTAAATTACGCCATTTATTCTTACATTCTTCAGCTGAAACAATAACATTGTTAGTTAAACAAGTGGAGGTAAACATGAGTAGTGATTTTAAACGAGATAATCCGAATAAATAAAGTATTTTTCTTCATGGAGAAATAAGATTTAGTTAGATGGATTCATAATTGATAATTTACTATTATGTTTACCTACACGGACCACTGAACTGAAACGGACTACCTTTGCACCGATGTTTGACCCATTAATTAAGTACCTACTTTTTTTACAGGTATTTGGCGACTGGTGAAAGCTATAGATCTTTAAGTTTTCAATTTCGAATTAGCCATAATTGGATATGCAAAATTGTGCCTAAAGTCTTACAAAGTATATGCTTGAGACTTTTAAACGTTGCACTTCCTGAACCCACCGAGGAAGATTTTAAAAGAATAGCCGAAGAATATTGGTTTTTATGGAATTTTCCTAATTGTATCGGGGCAATAGATGGTAAGCACATACGCATCGTGTGCCCAAGTAACAGCGGGTCCTTATTTTTTAATTATAAGCAGTTTTTTTCTATTGTTTTACTTGCCGTGGTCGATGCGAATCGAAAATTTATAACAATAGATGTTGGTTCTTATGGCAAAGAAGGTGACGCAGGCATATTTATGAAATCTGATTTATTTAAGAAAATTCAAAATGGGCAGCTAAAGATTCCCCCGCCAACAAAGTTGCCGGAAGCTGACATAGAAATGCCTTATGTTTTCGTAGGTGATGATGCATTTAGTCTCACCAACTATATGATGAAACCATACTCAAAAAATCATGCGTCTCAAGATAGGTCAAAACGAATTTTCAACTACCGCCTTAGTAGAGCAAGAAGAACATCTGAAAATGCTTTTGGCATATTATGTCAACGATTTCGAATATTTTTTTCACCTATTGCAGTAAACCCTCGTGTCGTAGACAAGTTGGTTATGTCAGCTTGTATCATCCATAATATGATGAGTTCTTTGATCATACACGATTCAGACAGAAATACTCTTGAAATGCCTTCTGAAAATGTAATTCCTATGGCGCGTATACCGGGAAGAGGTTATAATATAAATGGTTCGGTGACACGTGACTTATTCAAGCAGTATTTCAACAGTGATCGTGGTAGTGTACCTTGGCAAGACAGTGAAGTAGATAGGACAAGTTAAGTGAGTAGGTAATTCAAAACTTATTGCTTATTTTCTATAACATTAAATAAAGTTAAAGTGTTCATTAAATTTAAATTAAATTGTTCATCAAGTTTCCAACCTCAGAATCATCAAAATGTTTCATGTGTCACTAGTAATGTTTGCCACTTTTTATGTAAACTTAGGTACCTACCGCTGTCGAATAAACAATTAGAAATATATACAAACAACTCACGTGTTTTATTCAACTTCTCAGCTATCTCCCTCCAGCAATTATCTTTAACTATCAAACTTTTATGTTTGTCTTTATTTTTATATAAAGAAGGATAGTTGCGAACTAATTCTATTAAATTGTCTTCGAAAAATTCCATAATGCACACCCGTGACGCACACCGCACACCGCAGCGTTGAACCGAGAATGACGCCGCGCTGTGCGGCAGTACACCTCCCCACTTCACCGCGCTTGCCCCTCGCCGCTGACGCATACTGCGACGGAACAAGAGAACATTCTCGACGTTTTTCATATAATTGAGTGTCCTACAACGCATACCGCATACCGCAGCGTTGCGCGTCACGATCGCCAGACCAAAGCTTTAAGGTCATAGCACACTTAAACGACTCTGCTCCCACCCGGCAAAAAGAATAAAATTCAAATATGGGCTTTAAATATTGCTCTTTAGATATATTTTACATTGGCATCATAAATTAGCAGACAGCTCGCTGTCAGCGAGCTTACCGCCGTCAGACTGCTCGGTAGTTGACGCCTCGCAGGCCGCACGTTGTAGGCGAGCGGTCGGCGCGGTGCCCGCGCGCTTACTGCTAGCGGTCGGCGCGGTGCCCGCGCGCTTACCGCTAGCGGTCGCCGCGGGGCGCGGGGCCCGCGCGCTTTGCTAGCGTTCGCCGCGCCCGCCGTCGCGTCGCCCGCGCCGCTCAGTCGGTCAGTATCTACACCGAGTAAACCGCACGTTCGATCTCTTTCCAAGTGTTTTCGCAGATATTGAACGCATTCATTATGAACAAAGAAAAACTTATAGAAGAAGTTCGAAGATATCCCTGTCTGTACGATGCCAGTGACGCAAAATACGCAGATTCTGCCAAAAGGGATCAAACATGGAAATCTATTGCTAGAACGTTGTCTGCAACAGGTATGTATCTATCTACGTACAATCACACTAATATTATAAAGGCGAAAGTTTGTATGTGTGTGTGTGTGTGTGTGTGTGTGTGTGTGTGTGTGTGTGTGTGTGCGTGCGTGATTTCGAAAAACCTAAATCCACGCGGACGAAGTCGCGGGCATCAGCTAGTCTATACTATATTAAAAACGTATAGGAGGAAAATTGTATTTTTTAATAATTTTTTAGGGTTCCGTAGCCAAATGGCAAAAAACGGAACCCTTATAGATTCGTCATGTCTGTCTGTCTGTCTGTCCGTCCGTATGTCCAGCCACTTTTTTCCGAAACTATAAGAACGATACTGTTGTATGGTAAGTAGATGTATTCTGTGAACCGCATTAAGATTTTCACACAAAAATAGAAAAAAAAACAATAAATTTTGGGGGTCCCCATACATAGAACTGAAACTCAAATTTTTTTTCATCAAACCCATACGTGTGGCCCCTCCACACGTATGGGTGGTATGGTAAAAACCATGCCTCTCTTTCACACTAATCATCCTTCCTATTTGCATTGT